>NC_080029.1:102591826-102894856 GCF_030020395.1 Manis pentadactyla | reverse complement strand
GACCAATGGAACAGACTGGAGAATCCAGACATTAACTCAGACATATATGGTCAATTAATATTTGATAAAGGAGCCATGGACATACAATGGCGAAATGACAGTCTCTTCAACAGATGGTGCTGGCAAAACTGGACAGCTACATGTAGGAGAATGAAACTGGACCATCGTCTAACCCCATATACAAAAGTAAACTCAAAATGGATCAAAGACCTGAATGTAAGTCATGAAACCATTAAACTCTTGGAAGAAAACATAGGCACAAACCTCTTAGACATAAACATGAGTGACCTCTTCTTGAACATATCTCCCCGGGCAAGGAAAACAACAGCAAAAATGAACAAGTGGGACTATATTAAGCTGAAAAGCTTCTGTACAGCAAAAGACACCATCAATAGAACAAAAAGGAACCCTACAGTATGGGAGAATATATTTGAAAATGACACATCCGATAAAGGCTTGATGTCCAGACTATATAAAGAGCTCACATGCCTCGACAACCAAAAAACATATAACCCAATTAAAAAATGGGCAGAGGAACTGAACAGACAGTTCTCCAAAAAAGAAATACAGATGGCCAACAGACACATGAAAAGATGCTCCACATCGCTAATTATCAGAGAAATGCAAATTAAAACTACAATGAGGTATCACCTCACACCAGTAAGGATGGCTGCCATCCAAAAGACAAACAACAACAAATGTTAGCGAGGCTGTGGAGAAAGGGGAACCCTCCTACACTGCTGGTGGGAATGTAAATTAGTTCAACCATTGTGGAAAGCAGTATGGAGGTACATCAAAATGCTCAAAACAGACATACCATTTGACCCAGGAATTGCACTCCTAGGAATTTACCCTCAGAACGCAGCAATCAAGTTTGAGAAAGACAGATGCACCCCTATGTTTAACGCAGCACTATTTACAATAGCCAAGAATTGGAAGCAACCTAAATGTCCATCGATAGATGAATGGATAAAGAAGATGTGGTACATATACAGAATGGAATACTACTCAGCCATAAGAAAAGGGAAAATCCTACCATTTGCAGCAACATGGATGGAGCTGGAGGGTATTATGCTCAATGAAATAAGCCAAGCAGAGAAAGAGAAATACCAAATGATCCAAATTATTTCACTCATCTGTGGAGTATAAGAACAATGGAAAAACTGAAGGAACAAAACAGCAGCAGAATCACAGAACTCAAGAATGGACTAACAGGTACCAAAGGGAAAGGGACTGGGGAGGATGGGTGGGTAGGGAGGGATAACGGGGGGGGTGAAGAAGAAGGGGGGTATTAAGATTAGCATGCATGGGGGGGTGGGAGAAAGGGGAGGGCTGCATAACACAGAGAAGGCAAGTAGTGATTCTACAACATTTTGCTGTGCTGATGGACAGTGACTGTAAAGGGGTTTATAGGGGGGACCTAGTATAGGGGAGAGCCTAGTAAACATAATATTCGTCATGTAAGTGTAGATTAGTGATACCAAAAAAAAAAAAAAAGGGCAGTTCCTGTGTGGTAACCTCCAATGAGTTCTACACAAGAGTATAAAGGGCATATAAAAGTGTAGACAAAGGGTCTGTTTGTGTTTATACAGAGGATCAAAGCCTAATTGGGCTACCCCGAAAATGAACTAAGATACGATATGAAAAAGAACTTCCAACATCAGCACTCTCTGGAAGACTCATGCCAGAAGATGATCATCAAAAAACCCCAACAAAGATCCACGCACTGCTACAGCTGTAGATGCACTCATCCCACCAGCTCCTGGACTTGCCATGGGAATGAAGGAGATATCTAAGCTGGCCTGTGCATACAGTAAAACAACAAATTTGACTGGATCTATACTGTTGGAACTCAACCAAGAATTAGGAGAAGTGCAAATTGTAGTGCTCCAAAATCTTACAACTACAGACTATCTACTGTTAAAAGAACATATGGGATGTGAACAGTCCCCAGGAATGGATTGTTTTAATTTGTCTGATTTCTCTCAGACTGTTCAAGTTCAGTTGGACAATATCCACCATATCATAGATAAGTTTTCACAAATGCCTAAGGTGCCTAACTGGTTTTCTTGGTTTCACTGGAGATGGCTGGTAACTTTGGTTATGTAACTGTACTCCTATTATGTTAATGTGTGTGCGCAATTTAATTAGTAGTTTAAAACCTACACATGCTGAAGTTACTCTACAAGAAGATATGTCAAAGAAATAATCAATCTTCCCATGTTTTCTTCCGCCTGCTACTTCTATAGCTTTTCTTCTTCCTTCCTAATTACAACCCTCAAATAGAATTCGTGCCTCATATCGAATTAACCGAGTATCATAATTCTTCCAAGTGGTAAAGACACCTCAAGACAAATGCTGGGCATAGAAGCCACAGGGCATAAATATGCAAAGAAGTAAAAAGCTAACCTTTTCGAACAATAAGGCTTCTCTCTCACTTACCAACTTTACATTTCCCTGTATGGCCCTGGAAGATGACTGGTTAGCCATAGATGGGTAAGATTCCTCAAGGGAGAAACAACCTAAGAGAGGCACAGTCACAGGGGGGTCATCAGGTGAGAAATTGGGGATCAACAGAGGTGAGGCTTAGAACCCCCCCCCCCATTCTGAGAGAAATCTGCACACGTGGATGTTTTATTGCCCTTGTCAAGCTTGGATTAACACATAGTCAACAGGCACACACCTGATCATCTACATTTGCTCTCTTACAACACTAAACTATGTTTTCTACCTTTATCTTGCATCTACCTACCACTTCAGCATTTTATTAAAAATAATAATAATAGAGAAATGTGGTATCCACATATAAATCAAGTATAAAAATCAAATGAATATTCATATTTGAACTGATTGTTTATAGTTCATATTGCATGAGTAAAACCGAAAGTTTCTGTGATGACTGCCCTTGTGCTGTTCACCATGTAACTTATTCACTATGTAAGAATTTGTTCTCCATGTAAGAACTTGTTCGTTATGCTTCAGAAGATTGGAGACTGATGAAAATTAGGCTTGGTGTGGATTAATGTTTGTGCATTGAGCATTGACCCCCCTATACAGAATTTTATTTTTATTGTTGTTAACAACCATTTGATCAATAAATATGAGAGATGCCCTCTCAAAAAAAAAAAAAAAGTACAGACTTCCAATTGTAAAATAAATAAGTAACCGGGATGTATGTATAGCATAAGGAATATAGTCAAAATATTGTAACAACTTTTGTATGGTGATAGCTGGCAGCTAGAATTATCATGTATATAAATGTTGAATCACTGTGTTGTACACCTGAAACTAATGTAATACTGTGTGTTAAGTACCCTTCAATAAAAAATAATTATCTACAAAGAAAAAAAAAAAAAGGAAAAATCCTAAATAAAATATTTTGAACTCGACCCAACAGTGTGCATGAATGTACGCATTTATTCAAGTTGGGTTTACCCCTGAAATAAAATAGTGCTTTAACAATATAAAAATCAGTTGGACTTTTCTTCTTAGAAAAATGCATAAACTTACTTACCCTATAACTTTCTTTAAATACAATTAAAAACTTTGGACATTATATATAAAACATACTTTGGACTAAAAGCACAAAATGGTGGTTAGTTCCCTGGTTTTCTGTTTCCCTCAAACACCCCAAACTAATTATTGGAGAAGGTAGCAACCCAGAAATGTCAATGGTAAAGACAAGAAAAATCCCCAAAGGCAGTCTACTCTCTCTAGCAGAAGGAACAAGAAATAGGCTAGCAAGACTGAAAACCTTTGGACAATAATCAACTTGCTCTAGCCAAACATCACAGGAAAACCTGTGACCCCCATTCCCACTCCTATCAGCAAAGATCTAGTCTTCTAGTAATGCCCAGACTTCTACTTTTACCAGGCTGTAACAAGGTACTCCAAAACCCCCACATTGGCTGGGGTGCTGTCAGAGGAGGCCAAGTGAGGAGCTGGAAACTATACAGGAAGCCTAACTTCTCCCAAAAATAAGTGGCAATGAGGCACCCTTCCCCTCCTCACTGGAGTGGTGTTACAGGAAGCCTACTGGAGAGTCAGGACTTTCACCACTGCCCAACAGTGACAAGGTCACCTCCACAATGTCAGTGGTGGCCATATAGGAAGCAGCAATTAGGCACCCAGTCCCCTCTAAGCTAGGGAGGTATAAGCAGAGACCTAGTGGGAAGCCTCAACTCCAGTCATACCCACAGCAACAAGAAGTCCCTCCCTCTAAGTATCTATGAGAACTGTGTAGAGAACCTGGACTTCCATCTCCACCTGGCAGAAATTAATCAGAGCTCCCATTCAACCACTGGAGAAGTGTCAGACAAATCCTCTAAAATACAAGATTTAAGTAAGATCCAAAGACTTCTGACATAATACCCAAAATGTCCAGGTTCCCATGAAAAATCACCATCAAATATGGTGTCATGCCAAAAAATTCCATCAAATATGGTGTCATGCCAAAAACCTCATAGGGAATGAGGAAAGACAACAGATAACATAGATGTTAGAATTATCTGACAAGGATTTTAAACACCCAATATAAAATGTTTCAACAATTGTAAATATGTCTGAAACCAATGAAAAAATAGCAAGCTTTAGTAAAAGGTAGACAGTCTTAGCAAATAAATTGAAGATATAAAAACTGGAAATTTTAGAATGAAAAAATGCAACTGAAATAAAATGCCCAATGGATAGGTTCAACATCCATTTGAGAGAAACCTAATCAGTGAACTTGAAGCTAGAGCACTAGAAATGATACAATCTGAACCTTCAGAGGCTGAGAAAACAAACAGCCCATGTGGGATTATGATAATATAAAAATCTAATATTCACCTCACTGGAGTATCCGAAGGACAGGAAAATGAGGAATGGGATTGTATGAGTATGCTTGAGCTGCTGTAACAAAATTCCATAGACTGGCTGGTTAGGCAACACCCATTTACTTCTTACAGTTCTAGAGGCTGGAAAGTCTAACATCAAGGGGCCTTCAGATTTAGTTCTTGGTAAGGGTAAGAAAACTTCCTGGCTTGCAAATGTCCACCTTTTCACCATCTCTTCATGTGACAGAGAGAAAGTGAACTCTGGTTTTTCTTCTCCTAAGGACACTGACCCTACTATGGGGTCCCACCCTCATGGCTTCATTTAAATCTAATTAACTCCTAAAAGCCTCATCTACAAATACCATCATCACACTGGGAGTTAGTGTTTCCACATGTGAATTTTGGGAGGACACAAGCATTTAGTATATAACAGGGCTGAAAATGTACTCAATGAAAAGGAAAACTGAAAAATTCCCCAAGTTTGGAAAAAATTAAATAAACCAAAATAGAAACCTACAGAAGAAGCTGAGTGAACCATAAACAGGACATACCAAAAGAAATTCAATTCAAGATACATCACAATGTCTGAAAACTAAAAGCAAAGAAAAAAATCTGGAAAGCACCCAGAAAGAAATGGCACATTATCTACTGTGAAAACAATTTGAATATTGCTTATCAGAAACCATAAAGGCCAGAAGGAAATGGTATAATGTTTTTTAAGTGTTGAAAGAATAAATTATCAATCTAGGATTCCATATCTGGAACAAATATATCTTCAGGAATGAAAAAGAAATCAAGACATTCTCAGATGAAGGAAAACTATGAGACATTGTAACCAATCAACCTACTCTAAATGGCTAAAGGAAACTTTCTAAATAGAAAAGAAATGACAAAAGCAGCATTCTTGGGACATCCAGAAACAAGAGAGACATTAAGAGCAAATACGTATTTAAAAATGTTAAAAGCAAAACTATGGGGGAATACAATACACTTTCCTTCTCCTCGAGTTTTTTGTATACTTTTGATAGTTGAAAAATTGTAACACTGTCTATGGTGGTTATCAGTGTATACAGATGTCCACTTTCACCATTCTTGTTCAACATGGTACTAGAAGTCCTAGCCACAGTACTCAGAATAGAAAAAGAAAAGGCATTTATATTGGTAAGGAAGAAGTAAAACTGTCACTACTTGATGATGACATAATAGAATATATAGAGAAAACCTTAAAGATTCTACCAATAAACTGTTAGAATAAATGAATCAGTAAGGTGGCAGGAAGAATAACAATATACAGAAATCTATTGTGTCTTTATATATTAAAACTGAGCTATCAGAAAGACAAATTAAGAAAACAATCCTATTTACAATTGCATCAGAAAGTGTAAAATACTTAGGATAATTTTAACTGAGAAAGTGAAAGACCTGTATTTGAAAAATATAAGACACTGATAAAAGAAATAGAAAATGACATAAATAAATAGAAATACCATGGTCATGAATTGGAAGAATATTGTTAAAATGTCCATACTACCCAAAGCAATCTACAGATTCAATGCAATCCCTACCCAAATACAGGGGCATTTTTTACAGAATAGATCAAATAATCTAAAATTTATATGGAAACATAAAAGACCCTGAATATTCAAAGCAATCTTAAGAAGAACAAAGGTGGAGGTATCATGCTTCCTGATTTCAAACTATACAACAAAGCCATAGTAATCAAAATAATATAATACTGGCACCAAAAAAAAAAGACACAGATCAATGGAACAGAATAGAGAGCCCAGAAATAAACCCATGATCATGTGGTCAATTAATCTCCAACAAAGGAGGAAAAACTATACAATGAGAAAAGGATAGTCTCCAATAAATGGTGCAAAAACTGGACAGCTATATGCAACATAAATAAAACTGGACCACTTCCTTACACCATATAAAAAAGTAGACTTGATATATATCAAAGGTAATATCTGAAACCATAAAACTCCTGAAAGAAAACATGGGCAGTCAACCATGGGACATTGGCCTTAGGAATTACTTTCTGGATACAATTTCTCAGGCAAGGGAAACAAAAGCAAAAACAAACAAGTGGGTCTACATCAAATTAAAAAACATCTGCCCGGTGAAGGAACCCATTAACAAAACAAAAAAAGCAACCAACTAAATGGTACAATATATTCATAAATGATATAGTCAACAATGAGTTAATATCTAAAAATATAAAGAACTCATAAAACACAACACCAAAAAAGACAAATAACCCAATTTAAAAATGGGCAGAGGACTTGAATGGACATTTTTCATTTTTCTAAAAAAGACATACAAATAGATAAGAGACACATGAAAACATGTTCCACATTACTAATCATCAGGGAAATGCAAATTGAACCACAATGAGATATCACCTCACAGAATGGCTAATATCAATAAGACAAAAAATAAGTGTTGACAAGGATGTGGAGAAAAGGGAACGTTGTTGGTGAGAATGTAACTGGTGCAGTGACTGTGAGAAACAGTACAGAAGTTCCTCAAAATACTAAAAATGGCAATACCATACAAAATTATAACCTTACTTATGAGCATTTACCAGAACAAAATGAAAACACCAATTTCAAAAGGTATGCACCCTTATGTTTATCCGGGCTTTATTTACAATAGCCAAGATATGGAAGCAAACTAATTGTCCATCAGTAGAAGAATAGATAAAAAAGAGGTGGTCCCCCCATCTGAGACTACACGAATAGACAAAGAGGGTATTATGCTAAGTTAAATAAGTCCAACAGAGAAAGACAAATACCATACGATTTCACTTATATGTAGAATCTAAAAAAATAAAATGAAATAGATAACTGAGAAACAGACTCATAAACACAGAGAATAAACTGGTGGTTTCCAGAGGAGAGGAGGGTTGAGGATAAGTTAAATAGATGGAGGGGATTAAATACACTTCCAGTTACAAAATAAGTCACAGGAGTAAAGATGCAGCATGAGGAATATGTCAACAATATTGTTATAACTTGGCATGATGACAGATGGTTACTACATTCATTGTGGCAAGTATTTTATAATGTGTATTAATATTGAATCACTATATTGTACATCTGAAACTATTATTATGTCAGATATAAGTCAGTTTTAAAAAGTGATAATACCAAATGCTGGAGAGGATGCACTGAAATTGGGTCTTTCTTACATTGTCAGTGGGAATATAAAATAATAATTCTGGAAAATAATTTGGCAGCTTCTTATAAAAATATACACTTGCAGGACAGTCAGAAATTGTACTCCTGGGCATTTATCCTAGAAAAATGAAATATCTCCACACAAAAATTTATAAATGAGAGTTCATAATAGTTTTAATAGCCTCATATTGGAAGCAACCAAAATGTGACTCAATAAGTGCATAGTTGAACAAATTGAGATACATCCATATCATAGACTACTACTCAGAAATGAAAATAGAGTACTGATACAGACAACAACTTAGAGCTCAAGGGCATTATGCTAAGTGAAAAAAAATCCACAGGTCACTATTATACGGTTCCATTTATATAATTTTCTTGAAATGACGAAAGTATACATATGGAAAATAGTGGTTTCCAGGGGTTATAAATGGTTAAGGTGGGGAGGGATGAATTAAAATGACCAAAAAGGGATAGACTGAGGGAGAAATCTGTTTAAGGGTTGAATAGTTCAGAATCTTGATTGTGGTCACTACACAACCTACATGTGACAAAATGACAACACCAAACACACACGTTGCACCAAGGTCAAATTCCTGGTTTTGATATTGTACTCTAATTATTTAAGATGCAACTATTGGTGGAGACTGAGTGAAGAGTACATGTGACCTCTGTACTTTCTTACAATACCCTGTGGATCCATAATTTTTTTACATAAAATAAATAAATTTTAAAACCACACTGAGATTCTATGACATACATTATAGAATGGCCAAAAATTAAAGACCGCTAATAACAAGTGTTAAGTATGTGAAACAACTCAACTTGCTTATACTGCAGCAAACTATGTAAAATACTACAATCAACATTGGAAAATGGGTTCTTTTCTAAAAATTTAAAGACATACTTCCATATGACCCAGTTCTACTACAAGAAAAGTGAAAACATATCCACACAAAGACTTAAACACAGAGATTCATAGCAGCAATTTAAATAATAACTAAATGTTGAAAACACCACTAATACCAACCCACAGAACAATGTAGAAACAAATTTTCTATGTCCATAGAACAAGCAATACACATCACTGCTAACACACTGCATGTGGATGGGTTTCAAAAATACTATGTTGAGTGAGAGAAGCCAGATGCAAAGAAATTTTTTAAAATCTGTAGTATTCCATTTCATTCCAGTTTAACATCAGAAAAAAAATTTATAGTAACTAAAATCAGATCAGCAGGTTGGGGCAACTGACTGCAAAGGGGCACAAGGAAACTTTGTGATGACAAACACTTTCTTCATCTTCATTGTGAAGGGGGTTATACGGGTGTGTACAACAGTCAAGTATAGGAAACTGCACATTTAAAAAGGATATATTATATATATATAGCTATTCCTCAATGAAGTTGTTTCTAAAAGTCCATCAGTACAATTTACCATGTTAAAGAGTTGAAAGAAAACACAAAATTTCCTCACTGTAAACTGTACTTAATAAAATAATTTATGAATAATTACCAAAAAACTAATGACTCAAAACAAAACCAACTTAAACCAAGAATCTTCAGCAATTTCTTCACTTTGATAAAATGTGTATTAAAAACACAGTACACCATACATAAACGATAAAATGTTAGGTCAGTAATCAGACACATACGTCTGCTATAACTTCTACAGTTTAACACAATATTCCAAAGACCCAGCTAATTCAGTAAGAAAAAAAATCATAGTTTTCATTTAAAGGCATACTGGTGCATAAAAATAGAAAAGAATCTACAATTAAAACTATTAAGAAAGCTCATTAGGGTCACTCTGTAAGATCAACATGCAAAACTAAATACTATGCCTATATGTTAATGAGAACCAGTTAGGAAACAACCTACCAACAAATACCATTCACAATTATACAAGGGTAATATTATGTCCATTAGAAAAATCTAACAAGTACAAGACCTTTACAAAGAAAATTATAAAAAAACATTTTTGAAAGAGATAAAAGACATAATATAAAACAGCATTATTTTATGAGTAAAAAAACTCAATATCTAAAGTCTCCTAAAATTAATCTGTAAAGGTATTGCACATAGAACCAATACCACAATGAGATCTTTTCATAGACATCAACAAAACTAATCTAAAATTTATGTAAATAATTAAAGTCCAAGGGTATCCAAGACAACACTGTGAAACGGAGAAAAGGAAGTGCACAACTGTCCTACCAAATATCAAGGGAAATTCAAAAGCTATGATAATCAGGACAGTATGGTATTGTCATAGAACAGATAAGTCATTAGAATCAAAGCGCTCCAAAATACATGAAAACACGCATATATATGGGGGCTTATATAAAAGAAACAGTACAAATCCATGAGAAATTAATGAAGTTGGCATAATTGGTTTTCTACATCGAAAAAGTCAAGGAAAATTAGATTCATTTCTACAAGCATGCATATTGAATACATTTTTGGTGCATTAAAACCTAAATGTGAACAAAACTTTAAATATATGTAAGTGTGCCTTTATATTTTTAACACAAGATAAAGTTTTAGATGCAACACAGGAAACCATAAATTATAAAGGATGAGATTGATAAATTTATCACATCAAAAGTAAAACAAACAACAAAAGAACTGGAGAAGATACTTATATATAACAGATTAGTTACTGATCCACAAAAAAAGGATTTGAAGAAAAACAGTCCAGTAGAAAACTAAGATATGCATTTCAACATGCAATTTATTAAGGGGAAGTCTGAATTAACAAACATAGGAAAGGATTATAAGACTCTTCAGCTTTGAGAATTGTGCAACTCAATACAACAGTGTTAATATCATTTAAC
The DNA here is from genome assembly GCF_030020395.1 of Manis pentadactyla. Taxonomy (NCBI): domain Eukaryota; kingdom Metazoa; phylum Chordata; class Mammalia; order Pholidota; family Manidae; genus Manis; species Manis pentadactyla. The sequence continues at coordinate 102,884,024 of NC_080029.1, read as the reverse complement.
AACCACTGAAATAAAAATATCTGAGACTTCCACATTATACATGGAAACCTTCATGGTTTCCATTAATAAGGAATTTCTATTAAGGTTAAAATTTGCTCACCCTATTGCCCAACAATTCTGTGTCTATGTATGCAATACAAACTCATGCACAAAAAATCAGATTTCATGTAGAACAATGTTTACCACATTATTTGTAATGGAAAAAAATATGATATAGTATAAATGCCTTTTAATATGTAATGGATACGTGATTAAAAAATGGGCAGAGGATATGAACAGACAATTCTCCAAAGAAGAAATTCAGATGGCCAACAGGCACATGAAAAGATGCTCCACATCACTACTTATCAGGGAAATGCAAATTAAAACCACAATGAGATATCACCTCACACCAGTTAAGATGGCCAGCATCAAAAGGCTAACAACAACAAATGCTGGCAAGTATGCAAAGAAAGAGGAATCCTCCTACACAGCTGGTGGGAATTTAAACTAATTCAACCATCGTGGAAAGCAATATGGAGGTTCCTCAAAAAACTAAAAATAGAAATACTATTTGACCCAGGAATTCCACTCCTAGGAATTTACCCAAAGAATACAAGTTTTCAGATTCAAAAATACATATGCACCCCTATGTTTACTGCAGCACTATTTACAATAGCCAAGATATGAAGCAACCTAAGTGTCCATCAGTAGATGAATGGATAAAGAAGATGTAGTACATATACACAATGGAATACTATTCAGCCATAAGAAAGAAACAAATCTTAACATTTGCCACAACATGGATGGAACTAGAGGGTATTATGCTCAGTGAAATAAACTAGGCAGAGAAAGACAAGTGCCAAATGATTTCCCTCATTTGTGGAGTAAAACAACGAAGCAAAACTGAAGAAACAAAACAGCAGCAGACTCACAGACTCCAAGAAGAGACTAGCGGTTACCAAAGGGGAGGAGTGGGAGAGGGTGGGTGGAGAGGGAGGGAGAAAGGGATTGAGGGGTATTATGATTGGCACACATGGTGTGGGGGAGTCATGGGGAAGACAGTGTAGCACAGAGAAGACAAGTAGTGACTCTGTGACATCTTACTACACTGATGGACAGTGACTGCGTTGGGGTAAGGGGGGGACACGATAATATGAGTGAATGTAGTAACCACATTGTTTTTCATGTGAAACCATCATAAGAGTGCATATCAATAATACCTTAATAAAAAAGTAGGTAATTGATATTTTGTATATTCATATGGTGAAATACATTAATTAAAATGAATGAATTAGACCAATATGCAAAGTGAATATTTTTCAAAAACATAACATTGAGTTAAAAAAACAAATTGCAGAATTAGTATAGCATCATTTATACAAATATTTTAAATCACAAATCTCTACTTTAATAGTATTTATGGATAATAAAACTATGATAACATAGCCTGAAAGGATACACATGAATTTTTTAAATAATAATTGTCTGTAGGGAAAGAAAAGAGTGGGACTAAAGAGCCAAATCACCTTTAAGAAAGAGCACTCTCTCCTTTCACATCCCACTAGTCACCACCAAACGACACTCTTCTCTGCCTCTCCTGACTGTCCCCCAAGCGTCCTCAGGTACTTGGCTTTCATTTGCCCAACTCATACCGTCCTTTGATGACAGGGACCTCTCTGGTGAATTACCCTTTAGGTATGGCAGATTATTTAGAGTAAGTAAGAAGGAAACAGTAATTACTTGTTGGAATCATAGTATCTAGGAACTAAAGAGCTCGTAGAGATCATATTGCCTAGTGCTTTTTAAAACGTGTTCTGAGAAGCCCTAGGGTCCCCCAGACAGGCTCACGGCATGAGGAAGGGGCTTGGCAGGCCGGACTCTGCAGACACCATCTCTGAATTAAGTACAGTAGTTCTAATTTTATCTGCGTTATAATTGGGGTTCCAAATAAGACTGTTTATAAAAACATTTCTCATGAAGAGAAAGACAAAAAACATTAATTTTAGGCATTCATTATATATTTTATAAGGAAATAAGAGTCATTTCTAGCAAGGTCACATACATAGTTCTCCTATTTCAACAGATTTGATATTTACAGAAGTCTCAGAATAGGAAGTTGCTAAGGAAGATATGTGGGAGCCTGTGATTTCTAATGTCCATCCTGTCATACCATATAAACAGGAGGATGTTTCTCCAAGTGCCAAGTTGGAAGTGAATGGATATTTATATTTCATTTACCAACACAGCAATTCTGCTATAAATTCAGGGAGGAAAGAGAAGCTAAATTTGCTCCCTTAAATTTTACAGTATGTATCATACACTTCTCTAACAGTTGGATAAGAAAGACTCATCATCTACTGGTACGGGCATAACTTGAGGATTCATTTAACCAAGTGAGAACCCTGTAAAAAACCATTATGTGTTAAAGAAAGTACAACGGTGTGTGAGCTTTTGAAAAGCAATTGTTCACTCTTGTCTGAAGTTGCAGGAGAACTAAGTCATCAGGTTTCCATTTCTGCTTGTTGGTTTAATAATCTCTAATGGAAGTCATTCATGAGGCTAATCTCTTCAAGGAAATCACTAAAAAGGGGGATAATTATATTAAGCATCAAGCTCATGAGGAAGAAAATTCACAAAAACCGGCTTTGATCTTCATTCCAGGCTCTGCTTAATGATTTGGAAAACAAATAATCATTAATTTTCACAAAAAGATGTCATATGGCTAGAGCTACAATGTTCAAATAACTTTCAATGATATGTTTTCCTAATGCATGGAAGCTTCTTTTAATCATTTTGAAATGAACTACTACGAAACGCATTGTTTTATTCCTGTAGTATCATCACGTCTTCAAAACATGGAAAGCAATCTCACTTCCCAGGCGATACACCGAAGACACAAGAGTTGATTTTGCACTCAGACCTCATTCCACCTAACTAAGGGAATGACAATATTTTTTTGTCTTCTTCCTTCTACAGCATCCTTGAAAAGTGCTGTCTTTTGAGGAATTTCTCAGGTTAAGAATTTTCTATTACTATTTCTACTTTCAACAGAAGGACGTGCAATGGTATTTAGAGATATGTTTAGAATAGCCCTCTTCCCTGCTAGTGCCCAAGGAAGATGGTGTTGCCACCAAGCAAAGTGACTCTGATGGAGAATGGGTTGTCACAGCCCCCCTGAACATATTTTGAAGGGGGAGAGGGAGTATTCTCAAATATCGCCATCGCTTTATTCAAACCCACTACACTCACAAACCCACACTATTTCATAATGAATCCTCCTCTTATCAAGAAGGGTTGTATGCACAGAGCCTATAAGGTGTTGATTATTCTGAATGAAGATTACTATGCACAAAAGTATTTGTATTAGTCAGAAAATACAGTTTATAAAACCTTCTCTTCTGCTGCAAGAGAAGTTTCTATTTTTAGCTTGGAGTTTGTAAAACATAGTTGCAGGCTGGGACAGCCACAGATGAAAAACATTTTCAATCCTAAATAGGAAAACATCTGTTGATGCAGCAGGTACAGAAGATAGAAATGGTAAGTGGAATATCCCCAGGGGCAGCTGGAAAGTGTATGAATCCTACTTTAGGTAAAGGATCTGAAAGTTTGTACCCATTTTCCAGGTTTTGACTCTCATTCCATATATCAGAGTTCTTTCCAGATGAATGAATAGAAGCAAACTACTCAAGATAGAACAGCTACATGGACTGCTTCCTCCTCTGAGTTTTCCGTGGAGTGACTGTCTAGAGAGTTGCTCAAAGCTGTAATATCCCCCATAGGAGACTCCTTCCCTTGCAATTACTAAACAAACCCATGCAAAGAAATTCAGATGACTGTACATCTTTACCTCTTTTTAATCTATGTCCCTATTTTTCAGACTAAATAGTAGAAATGGAAAGAAAATCTCAAGTAACAGCTTCAAAAAGAACAAGCCCTTTCCTTTGATCAGTAATTCACACCTAGTTTTGGAGGTAAATCTGTATGTTATGGGGAAAAAAAATTTAAGGCAACTTGGTATAATTTGAGACTTGAAATAAAATTTTGCAATACTATGATTATAACACCAGATAATTTTTTTGACCTACATTGTTTGATATTTTAAGTAAAAGGATTTTTTAGTTAAATACTTTTTGTTGAAATAACAGCAAGTCAATTGTCAAGCCCTATATTTGCTACAGAACCAAAAATAGTCACTCCTACAAAACAGAGAACCAGATAATCCTTATATTTCATTAGACACTCGAAAAATTCCCTGAATGTTTTTTTCCAGTTTTACTATGTATGGTATCAAAGTCACAGAAATTGTCACTTTCTTGCCTTTGCTCATGACAGTTTTCAGTAACTTTTAGTATAAAGGATTAATATTTCAATCCTCTCAACTCAAATCTTCTAATGGAAGTTTCATTTCAAAGGATACTTTTGCCTTTTTTATGTAATCCTGGAATGAAAATGAAAAGACCTTAAGAGATGATCTAATCTGTTCCCATGTCTCCTTAAAAATGAACAGCAAAACCATTTCAAAGTAATAGTACTATTAAATATAAGAGCTTGAGAAAAGGCTCTACTTCCCTTAAATGTTGCGTATCACACTAATTCTCTTTAAACTAACAGCTGAGTTCTTATTCTGTAGTAAAGAAGCAGTGCCAATGAAAACCAGTTCTGCCTCTGTTCTCAGCTGCATTCCAAAGTTGAATTAATACTGTAAATTTTGAAGACTGTCTCTCCCACAGATGGTGAACTCCTTCAAATATGGGGAACAGGTCATCTTTATAACAGACTATACATTCTAATTCCATACCTGGCACCTACTTGTGTAAATCAATGCACAAAAGTACTACATGAGTGTCAGAAGCTACATTAAACAATCTTGGAAATGTTAATATTGATATTTGAACGCTCATTTAAATACAAATAAAAGTCCTTTTCTCTTACAGGCATTTTTCACCTTTGTACCTAGGTAGCCCCTATTTTCAGCCTCATTTCATTCATTATTGAAAATTTAATTATTGAAATATTAGTAACTTAAAATTCAGACAATAGCTCAGACATCTAATTGAATATGGGATTAAGATTCAGAATAAATAAATAAATAATATTAGTCACAATTTTCATATCAAAATATGTGTTGCAATAATGCATTTTTCTAACATATTGTTCTAACAAACAAATTACAACACAGTCAAAGGATGTCTGCTGCATACTAACCTATTTGAAGTAGTTAGCTTGAAAACTAATTAGGAAAATTTGTTTGCAGGAATGCAACTTCACTATCAAAGTATCTTTCATTACACACAATATAAGAACATATCTGAACAAGAGTACTGCTTGATCTAATATTCTGATACCTGGAGCTTAGTCTGAAAACTCAAACAACAAGGAAAGGACTTTTTCTGTCTTGCCTGAGTGTGACTGCCAGTGCCAAACTTGATTCAACTTCCACTTTTGTCCAATTGCTATTAAATTCATGGGCTTATCTGACATTTTGGTCAGTTTAAGACAAAAAGGCGTCTATTAAGGGTCTTTCAAAAGAAGAATGGAAAATGAGAACGATTGGAGAAAAATTTGGTAGGGAAGGTGATACGAAGAGTTAACACATGGAACAGGAAATAAAGGATTAATTGTACTTAACAAAAGGAGAAGGGATGACTATTTTGCTAAAACTAAAGAAAATAAGTGAACAAGAATGCATGTGAAATGATGCTTTTATTCTGAGCAAGTTCATTGCAATTCATTCGGTGTAAACTCTCAAATCTAAAACACTTTTTTCACAGCAAATTTGGAAGTATTGTTACTTGATGTGATTTTTTAAGGTTTAGAGGAGTTTAGGTGATCACTGGGGTAGTCCCAGTTCTTGTTATAATATATATTCTCTTCAAGGTTATTTGAGGGTCAGTAATTATTCATTTTTATAAGAAAGGAAATTATCTACTTTCACAAATCTACACTCTAGGCTTCAGATACTGCTCTCTATATATCATCTCCTATTTCTACAAACGTGAGTCTCAGAAGTCTTACCATTCCTTCTCATTTCAAATAGGCAGACTGCTGTGAAATAGAATCTCTATATAATTTACATCTGCTGAATGAGTCAAGGGATCTAGAAATACTCCTCTACCAAAAGACAGAATTACTAGAGCTCTTTAAAACTATACCACTGAGGATGACTCTAGTACATACTGCAGTCACTGCTTTTCAAACGTCAAGAGCAGAGTATTTACTTAGTGACTACCTCTATTTGGGTGAGCCCCAGGCATCTGAAATTCAGTAACTTTCAAATAGAACTGATTTATTCCTCTCCCAAACTTCCTCCTGCATTGTCTTTGGGTGGAAGTCATTGCCATCTTTTAAACAGTTGTGAAGTCAAAGGCCTTGAAGACATCTAGATTTTTTATTCCATTCATCCCCCATATTCAACTAGTCACTAACCCCTATATTCAACAAACACAAAGTATGTTTGAAACCACCTCCTAAAGTCCTCTTACATTCATACTCTTGTATCCAGTCCTATTATTGTCATAATTTGGAATTTTCATGATTTCTGTTAACAGTCAGTATGGCTTTCCTGCCTCTGGATTTTCATCGAACTGGTAGAAGTATTTTCTATCGTATGTTGTAGAGGGTGTTGTTTGATGTAAAGCTTTCTATTCCTTATTCACCAAAGGATTTAAAACCCACATGGAACTTTTGTTTAAACTTAACTGGCCAAAAACGTATCTTGTCTGCCTCTTCTGACTTCACAAAAAATAATAAAAGATTAAAATATATAAAACCCTTTGATCAAGAATCAACAGGAAGAGCCTAAAGTGTGTAGTTACTACAAGAAGTAAATTTACTCATATGGTAAGTAGCCTTGAGAGAGTCCAGCCTGTGAGGCATCAGGGGCAAGGAATATGACCCAGAATAAGGGGGCTGAAAGCAAGGGAATGGCTGACCATCTGGAGACACAGTTAGCACCTCCAGGTCCTTTTCACAGTCAAGCATAGTCAAGCTGTCACTGCTGTAGGAAGGAGACCCAAGGTTTATTCTCATGAGAAATCAGATCAGAGAGAGTTTGGAAACTGCAGGCAAATGGTGGCAATGAGATAAAATCAGCAAAATGAATAAAATTCTGTATAAGAACTATTCAACTATCACACACCCCTTGCTCACTCCACTCCTAGAACCACAGGAGCAGATACATGCCCCTCAGTTAGCAGAACTGGAAGCTTTTCTTGTGGACAAAGCAAAGCCTCAGAGACAACTTGCCCCAAAAAGTGGCCTTTGCAACACTTTTATACATACATAATAGTGAAAATTCAGGTTTGCCACCCTATTACCCTACAGCGTAACCATCCAATTATCAATCCCCACCCAAGTACACAGAACTTACATCCATCTTCTCAGTGCCTCATTCTTACATATGAACCTATAGAAAAGGATTATAAGACAATAAAGGACAAACTGCTAATGAAAGGTGGACACAAACAACTCAGAAGATGAACCCAACTGATCCATAGTCAATATGTGGAAAAGAAGCATACATTTTTCAAAAGAATCTGTAAATTTAACTTCTTTAGAGAGATAAGAAACTAGATTGCATCATAAAATAAAATGCTATAAAATGTAACTATCAGAAAATAACTCATATTAAAAATCTGATAGGTGAAAATAAACTATTCAATTAAAACATTGAGAAAAATAGTTCTGAAAATCTCTCAGAAGTCAGAACAGAAAGAAAAAGGGAAACAAAACAGAACAGATAAAATACTTGGATCAATTCTGGAAGTCCAACCTCAAGTGAAAAGTATTCCATAGAAAAAAACAAAGAAATTTGTGGAAATTAAACTGATACATGAGAATTTTTAAAGGGCTACTATGGACAAAGACATTTCCAAATATAAATATACCATAAAAGGTAATGAAGTCTGCTTTATAGGGATTCTTTCTCAGGAACTTACTTTCTCAGGAACAAAGAGGCAACTCCCAAAGAGAGAGAATCCAGGAAGCACATAAGGACAATGAAGGGGATTCCCAGAATGATTGCCAGTGGAAGTCCCAGGAAGAGGAATCAAACAGGCATCCAGAGTAACAAGCCCAGTCTCAAGCCTGAGGCTTGAGGACTCAAAGGTGGAGGTGGTGGGGAGGAGGCTTGACACAATATCTTAAGAGCACTGTATGTTTGGGAAATAATATTTGACTGACAGGTGTGATAGCACATGTTGGAAAAATATATCATCATAGAAAATTAACCAAATGAAGGAACAAGGCAATCAATATTTCTAGGGAAAATAAAAAATGTTCAAGTAAATTTCATAGAAGTTTCCAATGCGTTTGTAGTAAAAAATATGTACATAGTCATAGTAAACAAACAAGAACTATTTCAATAGAAAAAGTGAAATATAGAGCAATGTGAAGGCGAGTAGAGGAGAAAGATGAAGAGTTTAATACATACCTACTATAAAAACCTAATAGATAATTAGAACCAAGGAATGGCAGTATAAGCACTTTATTTTGACATAAGGAAGTAAACCCGGAAGCTAAGACACTTTTGAAAGTTGCTGTGAAGTAAAATTCTGGGGAGACAGAGGTAAGGCTTACTCTAATTTCATTAAAAGTCTTTTAGGACATTGATTAAAACAATGCATTCTTTATATATATATAATATAACTTTATATTATATATAATTACATATATAATTTTATATTTTATATATATATATATAATTATAATAATCTAATTAGGCAGGCTTTGATGAATGATAAATTGCTCGACTCAGATTTTGCTTTCCTAGTATGTTTCAACCCCCAGTGAGCAGAGGCAGTATCTTGCATGTTTTCCATATAGTTGACATCTCTGCACCCTTCATTCCTTTGTGTGAATTTATGTATTTCTAAGTGGTATGATTTTCTTGCTTCATGAAAGACTTCCCTTAACATTTCTTGGGAATATGAGTCTGCTGGGGTCTTTTACCCTCTGGCTGCTTTTAAGATTTGTTCTTTTACAGAAGTAGAAAAAAAATCACAAAATTTATATGGAAACACAAAAGACCCCAAATAGAGCAATCCTGAGAAAGAACATAGCTGGAGCAATCACACATCAATTTCAAACTATGTTTTAAAACTATAGTAATCAAAACAGTAAGGTACTGGCATAAAAACAGACCAGAGGCCAATATAATAGAGAGCCCAGAAATAAATACTCATATAGGGCCAACTAATATTTGATAAGGGAGCCAAGAATACTCAATGGAAAAAAGATATTCTCTTCAATAAATGGGTACTAGGAAAATTGAATATTCACATATAAAATAATGAAGCTAGACCCATATCTTACACCACTTACAAAAACTAATTCAAAAGGGATTAAAAATTGAATATTCACATATAAAATAATGAAGCTAGACCCATATCTTACACCACTTACAAAAACTAATTCAAAAGGGATTAAAAATTGAATATTCACATATAAAATAATGAAGCTAGACCCATATCTTACACCACTTACAAAAACTAATTCAAAAGGGATTAAAGACTTAAAGACCAGAAACCATAAAACTACTAGAAGAAAACAAAGGAATAAAGCTTCTTTACATGGGTCTTAGCAATGATATTTTTGGATATGACACCAAAGCACAAGCAACAAAATAGTATGACTACATTAGATTAAAAAGCTTCTGTACAACAAAATAAATGATCAACAAATGAAAAGACAACCTATGGAATGGAAGAAAGTATTTGCAAATTTTATATATATATATATATATATATATATATATATATATATATATATATATATATATAGGATTAAAAACCAAAATATGTAAAGAACTCATGCAGCTCAAAATTTAAAAATTTCAATTAAAAATGGGCATAAGAACTGAATAGACATTTCTCTAAAAAAAGACATACAAGTAGCCAACAAACACATGAAAAGACGCTCATCCATCATCATTAATCATCAGGAAAATGCAGATCTAAATTAAATTTAAGTGCAAATTTAAATTAAAAAAGAACCACCATACAACCCAGCCATTTCACTTCTGAGTATTTACCCAAAGAAAACAGTGAAGTATTATTCATCTATGAAAAAATGAAATCTTGTCATCTGTGACAATATGGATGGATCAAAAGGGTATTGTCCTTGGATCTTCCTCTCAGGGCTCTGCAGGGAGCCAGATGCTTCCCACCTAAACTATAAAGTTTCTTGAGAGATAAACAGCTTCTTCCTTGTTGAAAAGAAAAGGAGGGAATGGGAGGCTGCTATAACCAATGGAGCCAACGGTCTGAGACAAAAACTTCCTGGAGTTGAGGAGAAAGAGAGTGAATGTGTAAGGCTTGCAGCCAGGACAGCAAGGTCCTTGTAATAGAATATTCAGGGACTGGCTATGTTGTAGAGAATCTATACATATACACTCACCTTTTTTAAACCTCACACACACACACCTTTATACACATGTACACACACAGAGGCAGAAAAGTATTGATCAAGACACAGAAAACAAAGGTCTGAGAGAAACGAGGGCCTGACTCAGCCACCCTCACTAGAGAATCTTCAGCAAGCCCCCCCTGTAAGTTAAGTGTGGGGTTCTGAGCCAAATGTACCTTGATACACTAGGCTTCTAAGTAGTCATAATACTTAGAAAATTTGTCTATTACTGATACTTGTTATTTTGAAAATATTGTTTACCACAAGTAACAGCTTAAGAACATAATAAGGCTATATGAAAAAACACAAATCTGTGTAGCTCCTACTGCCACTAGCCCGGGCTCTAGCCCCGGCTCAGGACTGCGTTTGGTTATGTACACCCACCCCGCCTGGAGAGGATGGGTCCTGGCTCTGACGGACACTCCCAAGGGAGGGGTTGCCTCCAAACCTCCCCTGCAGGTCAGGCCCAGGGAGATTCAGGTGAGCTCATAGGCCTAGTTACAGAGTTCTGAAGGTGCAGAATGCCTGAGTTGGGAGACCACCCAAGGAGGCTGACCTCGCTTCTTGATCCAGGTCTGCTCCTGATTCCCTCTGACCAAGGCAAACCCTTGTTTGCTGTGTCTTGTTTTACCTCTCTGATCTGTTGAATGAGACTATGACATGTGCCCTCCCTACTTTTCTGGCACTGAGTAAAATGAGACAATAAATGCGAAAGTACATTAAAGAGCATTAAAAGGCTATGTAAATGTAAGGGACACTCCAGAGTGGCTCGGGGCCTCTTACACGTCTTTCAGTGTCCGCATTAGGAAGTGAGGGAGGGAACAACTGGATAGCCTTCAAACATTATTTGTCACGGATTAGAGAAAATCTACTCACTAAGTGACTGAGTCACTATTCTAACCACAGCTGTGTGTATTTTAGATCATTGAAAAAAAGCTGAGAAATCTGTGTCCCACCAGTGGAAAAGACTTCTAAGCCCCCACATTCTGGCAAACAGACTTGAGAATGAGGCCATCCCCAGATCGCTGGCAGGGGAGGCTGAGAAGATGAAGAAGAGGTTGAGTCAAAGGAAAAAGGTGGTCAGTTTGGAAAGGATTCTGTAGACTCAGAGATATAGTGTCTGTTATATTTAACAAGGGAACCAGTATAATTAAAGAAAACCTCACATTTATGTCTGTCCCTTTCTGGTATAAGCCTATTTATTCTCTAGTTTATACCCATGAATAGTATGCATCTTTTAAGTCACTCAGTACTTGCAGTATTTTGCTGTATAGCGATTTGTGAAATTCTTCTACACAAAAGACCCAAGTGAAATCTCATGTGACGAGATAATTCAAGCAGGGGCCCCTGCCGCAGCCACCACCGCCACGGCCCACGCCAGGAACTCCGCACCAGCCATTTCTCTCCGTCTGAGACTGATTTCAGGTAGACAGAGCCCAGGAGAAAGTAGCCAGGCTGGGAATATCACAGCCTCCCATTTCAGGGCTCTTTCCTAGATTAGGGAGCTGTGTGTCTTTTCCTAACCTCAATCAGTACTGAAAACAGGTCTCACCTGCCACTTCCACATTATTATGAATTCATTTGGAGTCAAGAAACTTTCCTTCTTTGTATGATAATTTCAATCGTTTAAGTATGGAAATGAAAGGTCATATTTGCTGGTTAGATAATTTCTGTCATTAGCAAATAGGTGTGTGTGAGGAGGGCATATCCAGAGGCCCTTGACTCTCCCACCCCTGCTAGGGAGGCCAGTCCCAGGTGAAACTAAAAGCCATTTAGGGCACTTCAGGGTCGTGTGGGGGCAGATGTAGAGAGGTGGGGCCTCCATGCCTCCCTCCAGGCCCTCAGCTTACCTGCCCTCCCCTCTGGAGGTGTGGAGGCTGCTCCCGGGGCTGCCTGGGACAACACAGCTTCCGGACCTGTCGCTGCAGGCAAGTCTGCTCACTGTTCCCTTTGGGCTGCGCGGGGTCCCCTGGCTCACCCCAGCCTCCACTCCCTCTTCCCCAAGGCCGCCCACATCTCACAGCCGGCGCTCAACCTGCTTTACGCTCCTCGGGGTCCCCGGGCCTGTCTCGGTTTCTCCACCCGCTACGCTCCCGTCAGTGAAGCTACAGGTGCGGCCGTGAGCCCCGGGGAAATCTGGCCGGGCCGGGACGGCGGGAGCGGGAGCCCAGGTAAGCAGCAGGTGTGTGCGCGCCGGGCGCGGGGCGCTCAGCACCGCGGAGAAGGCTGTGCGGGGAACTACGGGGCCTGGGGTGCTGACCGAGAGGGAAGAAGGACCTAACAGTGTGGACTGGGCTAGAAAAACACTACCGGTTCTACTGTTTATGAATCTTCCCCCAATCACCACTTACTCTATTAAATACAAAACACAATTAAATTAACCTATCAGAAAGTGTATCTATGTAGAGCAACTCGCTTCTGATGTGCCTTGATATGGTTTTCTTCGTGTTTCTCATGCTTCGCCAAAAGAGGAAAACCTATGGCAGAATTTTAAAAGTTTAATTCCCTTTGCTTTTTTGTGAAAGAGATTATGAAAATGTGTCCATGTTCCTCTCTTGAATTCTTTTGATGATGCTTTTGTCCGTTAGAATTTTTCTACACCTGAACATATAGAAGAGTTCCAGGATGTGTTCTCTGCCATTAGAATCCCAGCGTGGAACCTATTTTATCGAGATTTATTTGCTAATCTTTGCAGAAGTCCTGATGGGATTATGGTTTGACAATAAAATACATCTGACAGTAATAATGGGAATAAAGAAACATCTATTTTCTGTTATCTCACTTATTCTATGTGCACTTATTGAGTGATGACTCTGTGGAAGGTACCATAAAAATTTTCAGGTGTTAGGGATCAATTTATTAAAGAGCAAAATATGAATTATTTTTATTGACATATTTTAATGAGCTTGTTCTCAAGCAGCTAGGAAAATTTAGAAGCTCCTCCTCAAATTATGCCAATGCATTTGAAAACTCAGCCCTATAAAATGATAACAGCTACTAATTAGTAAGCAGTTAACTCTGTAGCGGGCAGTGCAATAGGAAGTTTGAATTTACTATCTCTAATCTTTATAAAGACCTTAAAAGGAATTGATTCCATAACACCAACTGACTCCTCCAGATCAAATACCTAGTAAATAGTAAAGCCAGGATTCCAGGAAATGAACATCTTATTCAAAGCCTGTCTTATTTCATTTAAAATTTTTACATAATATTAAAAAAAAATCATCCTCATTTAGCCATTAAGAATTAATCCAGCCTCTACTTCATTACTTATAACACCTGCAATGTTTGTTCTTGTTTCACAGTAAAGCTTTGAGTAAGACACCCCGAAATTAGTTTTTCTAGAAAGGAAGGAAATTACTATTTTGTTACACATCTGTGATATACTGGGTAACATGCTATTTCCGATTTCTTATCTCATTTATTTTTACCCAAATCGTGTAAGCCACGTATTATTATCTTCATTTACATATAAGAGAACCTAAGCTCAAATACGTGATTCCCTATTAACCAACAAATTGCAAAATACGGGTCTGAAGTAGATCCAAGTGATTGCAAAATCAGTGTTCTTTGAGCTGCATCCCACCATATGTTATTGTAGCAAAGAAATAGCCTGAATTATACTAAGAGGATACTAGTTCTTGGGATATAACTCACTAGCAAAGTCTCCTGACATTTATTCATTGAGGTATAATTATGTCCTTAACTTTTTAATTAATTCTGAAGTGCTGCTGGCAGTAGTTGTTTTAGTTGCCTGAATTCTCAAACCTGTACCTCTACTTTAGGGCAGTTGTCAGTAGCCCTACCACTTACTGGATAAATTAAAGAAACACAAATCCAGATTCAAAATGGATCTTCTTGAGGAAACCAAATCATATAGTCATAAATCTGAGAAAAAAAATAGATTAAAAAGTTTTATTGTACAAAAAGGACACTACAGAGTGACAGAAATAATATGGCAATCAAGAATTCATGGAGTTTTTCATAGAGTTAAAGCAGATTCTTCAATTTGATGCTCTATGAACTTTGATGTTCTATTGAAAGAATAAGGGACTGAAAATGCCCAACAAAACAATGGAAACTATAGTAAATATTACTTCATGGAATACTGAATACAGAGATAAAGTAATTAAGATTATGGACTTGGTTTAAAGACAAATACCCCAACCCCAATAGAACAGAAAAACAGCCTCTAATAGACCCTGCACATATGTATACATATGTGCTCATGAGTGTATATATTAGTATAAGACAGAGATAGCATCACAAATTAGTGGGAAAAGAGTGGAAGGTTGAACAAGTTGTACCAGAATAATTATAGACACATGAAAAAATACAAATGGATTTCTAGTTCATGTTACTCTTTTAAAAATTCCAGACAAATTGGAGAACTAACTATAAAAATTAGAATTATAAAAATTTCAAAAGAAAATTTAAGAGACTGTATGTCCTCAGGGCAGAGAAAATTTTCTTAAAAAAAAAACTCATTTCATAAAGAAAGGAAATGTTAAATTTTACTATACTAAATGTAAAACTTATAATAAGTCACCCTAAAAGGGTAAAAAAAAAAGTCACAGACTGCAAAGGTATAATTAGACAAATGAAATGACAAAAGGATTCGAATATAAGGTATATCAAGAATGACTGCAACTGAGAGACGAAAGAACAACTAGTCTACTAGAAAAAGGACAAAATATATGAACTGGTAATTTTCTCAGAATGGCAGAAATTAGGAAATTACATAAAATGCTAGCAGGGATGTGGCATCTACTTATGCCTTTTCACGTGCTGCCAGGGTAGTGTGCCAGGGTAGAAGAACTCGGGGAGGCAATTTGGCAAGATCAAGTCAGGTGGGAGATGTGCATCTCCACGACTGGGCAACCACGTTCTTCTATATATTCCTTATATGTTCTCTTCCCTGGAGACATGCACACGACTGTTTGTAAGTAGCATTATTTTAAATAGAAAGAAAAGTATTTTAAAAAACCTAATATAATTGCAATAAAAAGTGGCCTGCTAGAAAGTAGAGAAAATTAATAAATTAGGACTGCATGTGTTAAAATGCATGAACTTCATACACATATACTTCACTGAAAAAAAATAAGTTGGGAAACAAAATACATAAGAGGATTTGGAAACTTATTTAACAAAGTCTCACTGTATATTAAGCATTTTTTAATAGATACTAAAACATTTATGCTCTTGAAACCTAAAAAAGTAAGTATTATTATATTCCCATTTTATAAATGAGGAAACTGAGACAGAAAAGTTGTGAAACTTGTAAGAAAATGCACTAGACATTATTTGGAAATATATACATTTGTAGTGAAAAATTAAAGATATGTAAGAGAAGGATAAATACCAGATAGAATACTGGTTATTTACCAGGAGGGGAGAGAAGAAGGTGGACAAACAAAAGACACACATAGGGTTCAATTCTATTTGCAGTATTTTATTTCTTAAACTGGGTGGTTGGATCCACGGGTATTTGTAACACTATTCACTCACATTATTATGTCTGGATATTTTTTATATCAAGATAATTTGTAGTATTTAAAAAATAACACCTTAAATTGAGGGAAATATAAGATAGGACAGAGAGAGATTTGTCATGTAAAAGTGGTATGTCCTTGGGCTTTGTTTTGTTTTTTAATCTATAAAAGAAAAATAATACTATTGCACTTTCAAATAACATAATTAATTTAAATATACTTTATAAACTATAAAATGTTCCATATACCACCAGGTATGGCTTCTTCTTGGAAGAAATATCATTCACCTTGTTTCAGGAAATATAGTGAGCTTTGTATCTAAGAAGGTAAGCCCAGACTACTGGGCTGTGCTCAGTCACCATGGTGCACCCCTAAGAAGAAGGTGAGTGTAGGTGTTTCTTTGTGTGTGTGTTTGTGTGTATGTGTGTGTGTGTGTGAATGTGATTGCACACGTGCATGTCTGTGTCTTTGTGTATGTGAGCTTATATATGAATGCATTATGATGAGTATGTGTCTATCTGTGTCTGTGAACAAGTCATCAAGCAGCCATAATGGATGGACCTCAGATCTGTGATGGGCATGAAGCAACAAATGCTGAGCAAAACAGTTTAGAAAGAAAGACTTTCTCTCTCAGGTTTGCACCCTGAGAAGCTGCCAGACCATGAACTTTAGTCACAGAGGACAGACTCTGCCAGCCTTCCAAAACAACAAGTGTAATGGTTAAGAGCATTGATCTGCTAAAGCCCTCAACAGGCTTCCGGAAAGAGAAAAGTACTGAACTTGGCTAAGGGACCTCTTATTTTCAACAGTGTCACCAGTACTATGACAACAGCAGAGAATGATGCTGTCCAGAGGAACCAGTCAGATTTTCTTCCTTACAGTTTTTTCCCATGAGTCAAGAATCACCAGGACTGACTGAGCACCCCTGAGGTTCTTGTTCTTAGCATACAAGAGTAGAGATACATAGAGATGCAGAGGATGGCAGGGATTTTCTCAACAGTGGAGTGGGTGTTCACAAGCACCTAATTTAAATATTTTAAAAAGATGCTGAACAGAGAGAAGCTGAAAGCTTTTCCTCTGAGATCGGAAACAAGACAGGGATGCCCACACTCCCCACTGTTATTTAACATAGTACTGGAGATCCTAGCCATGACAATTAGACAAAACAAAGAAATAAAAGGAATCCAGATTGGTAAAGAAGAAGTTAAACTGTCACTATTTGCAGACGACATAAAAATCCCTAAAGACTCCACTCCAAAACTACTAGAACTAATATCGGAATTCAGCAAAGTTGCAGGATACAAAATCAACACACAGAAATCTGCAGCTTTCCTAAACACTAACAATGAACCAATAGAAAGAGAAATCAGGAAAACAACTCCATTCACAATTGCATCAAAAAGAATAAAATACCAAGAAATAAACCTAACCAAAGAAGTGAAAGACCTATACCCTGAAAACTATAAGACACTCTTAAGAGAAATTATAGAGGACACTAACAAATGGAAACTCATCCCATGCTCTTGGCTAGGAAGAATTAATATCATCAAAATGGCCATCCTGCCCAAAGCAATATACAGATTTGATGCAATCCCTATCAAATTACCAACAGCATTCTTCAATGAACTAGAACAAATAGTTCAAAAATTCATATGGAAACACCAAAGATGCCGAATAGCCGAAGCAATCCAGAGAAAGAAGAATAAAGTGGGGGGGATCTCACTCCCCAACTTCAAGCTCTACTACAAAGCCACAGTAATCAAGACAATTTGGTACTGTCACAAGAATAGAGCCACAGACCAGTGGAACAGAATAGAGTCTCCAGACATTAACCCAAACATATATGGTCAATTAATATACGATAAAGGAGCCATGGACATACAATGGCGAAATGACAGTCTCTTCAACAGATGGTGCTGGCAAAACTGGGCAGCTACATGTAAAAGAATGAAACTGGATCACTGTCTAACCCCATACACAAAAGTAAATTAGAAATGGATCAAAGACCTGAATGTAAGTCATGAAACCATAAAACTCTTAGAAAAAAACATAGGCAAAAATCTCCTGGACATAAACTTGAGCGACTTCTTCATGAACATATCACCCCGGGCAAGGGAAACAAAAGCAAAAATGAACAAGTGGGACTACATCAAGCTGAAAAGCTTCTGTACAGCAAAGGACACCATCAATAGAACAAAATGGTACCCTACAGTATGGGAGAATATACTCATAAATGACAGATCCGATAAAGGGCTGACATCCAAAATATATAAAGAGCTCACACACCTCAACAAACAAAAAGCAAATAATCCAATTAAAAAATGGGCAGATGAGCTGAACAGACACTTCTCCAAAGAAGAAATTCAGATGGCCAACAGACACATGAAAAGATGCTCCACATTGCTTGTCATCAGAGAAATGCAAATTAAAACCACAATGAGATATCACCTCACACCAGTAAGGATGGCTACCATCCAAAAGACAAAAAACAACAAATGTTGGCGAGGTTGTGGAGAAAGGGGAACCCTCCTACACTGCTGGTGGGAATGTAAATTAGTTCAACCATTGTGGAAAGCAGTATGGAGGTTCCCCAAAAGGCTCAAAATAGAAATACCATTTGACCCAGGAATTCCACTCTTAGGAATTTACCCTAAAAATGCAGCACTCCAGTTTGAAAAAGGCAGAATCACCCCTATGTATATCACAGCACTATTTACAGTAGCCAAGAAATGGAAGCAACCTAACTGTCCATCAGTAGAAGAATGGATAAAGAAGATGTGGTACGTATACACAGTGGAATATTACTCAGCTATAAGAAAAAAACAGATCCTACCATTTGCAACAACATGGATGGAGCTAGAGGGTATTATGCTCAGTGAAATAAGCCAGGCGGAGAAAGACAAGTACCAAATGATTTCACTCATATGTAGAGTATAAGAACAAAGGAAAACTGAAGGAACAAAACAGCAGCAGAATCACAGAACCCAAGAATGGACTAACAGTTACCAAAGGGAAAGGGACTGGGGATTATGGGTGGGAAAGGAGGGATAAGGGCGGGGAAAAAGAAAGGGGGCATTATGATTAGCATGTATAGTGTGGGGGGGAAACAGGGAGGGCTGGATGTGGTACGTATACACAGTGGAATATTACTCAGCTATAAGAAAAAAACAGATCCTACCATTTGCAACAACATGGATGGAGCTAGAGGGTATTATGCTCAGTGAAATAAGCCAGGTGGATAAAGGCAAGTATCAAATGATTTCACTCATATGTCGAGTATAAGAACAAAGAAAAACTGAAGGAACAAAACAGCAGCAGATTCACAGAACCCAGGAATGGAACAACAGTTACCAAAGGGAAAGGGAGTAGGGAGGATGGGAGGGAAGGGAGGGATAAGGGCAGGGAAAAAGACAGGGGGCATTATGATTAGCATGTATAATGTGGGGGGGCATGGGGAGGGCTGTACAACACAGAGAAGTAGTGATTCTACAGCATCTTACTACACTGATGGACAGTGACTGTAATGAGGTGTATGGGGGGGACTTTGTGAGGGGGGACCCTAGTGAACATGGTGTTCTTCATGTAATTATAGATTAATGATAACAAAATAAAAATAAATTAAAATAAATTAAAAAGATGTGACTTAAAAAAAAAGCTGAGGAAGTACAAAATATTAGATATATACACAAAACATGTTTATTGTGATTTTTAAATATTAGTTATGCTCTAGCACTCCCAAAAAGGAAGCTAGAGTCTTCATGGACAGCATAGTTACAGTTGTGCAGACATGCTCCAAGAGTTCAGGGGCAGCAGGTGGGTGAGTCAAGGCTCTGGGCATCAGAGTGAGTTCCAAGAACAAGTTCTATAGCAGCAATGAGGTTCACAACTTGAAAATCCTTCAGCCAGAAGAATTCAAGGTACTTCTAGATACCTTTGACATCTCCTTTTAAAACTGGAAAACTGAATTTTAATAAAAATACCATGTGATAATGCATTCATTCTCAGATGAGATTAGGCCTCCAGTTCCTAGGTGATTATTTAAGAAGGGGCTGGTAAAAATTTATATATATATATATATATATTTTTTTTCTGGATAATTATTTTTTATTGAAGGGTAGTTGACACACAGTATTACATTACATTAGTTTCAGGTGTACAACACAGTGATTCAACATTTATATACATGATAATTCTAGGTACCAGCTATCAACATACCAAGTTGTTACAATATTTTGATTATATTCCTTATGCTATACATTACATCCCAGTTACTTATTTATTTTACAATTGGAAGTGTGTGTGTGTGTGTATATATATGTGTATATATATACATAGTGAGGGCATCTCTCATATTTATTGATCTAATGGTTGTTAACAACAATAAAATTCTGTACAGGGGGGTCAATGCTCAATGCACAATCATTAATTCACCCTAAGCCTAATTTTCATCAGTCTCCAATCTTCTGAAGCATAACGAACAAGTTCTTACATGGAGTATAAATTCTTACATAGTGAATAAGTTACATGGTGAACAGTACAAGGGCAGTCATCACAGAAGCTTTCAGTTTCGCTCATGCATTATGAACTATAAACAGTCAGTTCAAATATGAATATTCATTTGATTTTTTATACTTGATTTATATGTGGATACCATATTTCTCTCTTTATTATTATTATTTTTAATAATAAAATGCTGAAGTGGCAGGTAGATACAAGATAAAGGTAGAAAACATAGTTTAGTGTCGTAAGAGAGCAAATGTAGATGATCAGGTGTGTGCCTGTAGACTATGTGTTAATCCAAGCTAGACATGGGCAATAAAACATTCACGTATGCAGAAGATTTCTCTCAGAGCAGAGGGGGGGAGGTTCTAAGCCTCACCTTTGTTGATCCCCATTTTCTCACCTGATGGCCCCCCTGCGACTGTGCCTGTCTTAGGTTGTTCCTCCCTTGAGGAATCTTATCCATCTCTGGCTAACCAGTCATCTTCCGGGGCCATACAGGGAAATGTAATGTTGGTAAGTGAGAGAGAAACCTTATTGTTTGAAATGGTTAGCTTTTTACTTCTTTGCATATTTATGCCCTGTGGCTTCTATGCCCAGCATTTGTCTTGGGGTGTCTTTGCCACTTGGAAGAAGAATTATGATACTCGGTAAATTCGATATGTGGCACAAATTCTATTTAAGGGCTGTAATTAGGAAGGAAGAAGAAAAGCTATTGAAGTAGCAGGCAGAAGAAATCCTGGGAAGATTGACTATTTCTTTGACATATATTCTTGTAGAGTAACTTCAGCATGTATAGGTTTTAAACTACTAATTAAATTGTGCACACACATTAACATAGTAGGAGTACAGTTACATAACCAAAGCATACCTGTAATTACCGGCCATCTCCAGTGAAACCAAGAAAACCAGTTAGGCACCTTAGGTATTTGTGAAAACTTATCTATGATATGGTGGATATTGTCCAGCTGAACTTAAACAGTCTGAGAGAAATCAGACAAATTAAAACAACCCATTCCTGGGGAATGTTCACATCCCTTATGTTCTTTTAACAGTAAATAGTCTGTAGTTGTAAGATTTTGGAGTGCTGCAATTTGCACTTCTCCTAATTCTTGGTTGAGTTCCAACAGTATAGATCCAGTCAAATTTGTTGTTTTACTGTATGCACAGGCCAGCTTAGATATCTCCTTCCTCATTCCCATGGCAAGTCTAGGAACTGGTGGGATGAGTGCATCTACAGCTGTAGCAGTGCGGGGATCTTTGTTGGGGATTTTTGATGATCATCTTCTGGCATGAGTCTTCCAGAGAGTGCTGATGTTGGAAGTTCTTTTTCATATCGTATCTTAGTTCATTTTCGGGGAAGCCCAATTAGGCTTTGATCCTCTGTATAAACACAAACAGACCCTTTGCCTACACTTTCATATGCCCTTTATACCCTTGAGTGAAATCATTTGGTATTTCACTTTCTCTGCTTGGCTTGTTTCACTGTGCGTAATACCCTCCATCTCCATCCATGTTGCTGCAAATGGTAGGATTTGCCCTTTTCTTATGGCTGAGTAGTATTCCATTGTGTATATGTACCACTTCTTCTTTATCCATTCACCTATCGATGGACATTTAGGTTGCTTCCAATTCTTGGCTATTGTAAATAGTGCTTTGATAAACATAGGGGTGCATTGGTCTTTCTCATACTTGATTGCTGCATTCTTAGGGTAAATTCCTAGGAGTGCAATTCCTGGGTCAAATGGTATGTCTGTTTTGAGCACTTTGATGTACCTCCATACTGCTTTCCACAATGGTTGAACTAATTTACATTGCCACCAGCAGTGTAAGAGGGTTCCCCTTTCTCCACAGCCTTGCCAACATTTGTTATTGTTTGTGTTTTGGATGGCAGCCATCCTTACTGGTGTGAGGTGATACCTCATTGGAGTTTTAATTTGCATTTCTCTGATAATTAGCGATGTGGAGCATCTTTTCATGTGTCTCTTGGCCATCTGTACTTCTGTTTTGGAGAACTGTCTGTTCAGTTCCTCTGCCCATTTTTTAATTGGGTTATTTGTTTTTTGTTTGTTGAGGCATGTGAGCTCTTTATATATTCTGGACGTCAAGCCTTTATCAGATGTGTCATTTTCAAATATATTCTCCCATACTGTAGGGTTCCTTTTTGTTCTATTGATGGTGTCTTTTGCTGTACAGAAGCTTTTCAGCTTAATATAGTCCCACTTATTCATTTTTGCTGTTGTTTTCCTTGCCCGGGGAGATACGTTCAAGAAGAGGTCACTCATGTTTATGTCTAAGAGGTTTTTGCCTATGTTTTCTTCCAAGAGTTTAATGGTTTTGTGACTTACATTCAGGTCTTTGATCCATTTTGAGTTTACTTTTGTATATGGGGTTAGACAATGGTCCAGTTTCATTCTCCTACATGTAGCTGTCCAGTTTTGCCAGCACCATCTGTTGAAGAGACTGTCATTTCGCCATTGTATGTCCATGGCTCCTTTATCAAATCTTAATTGACCATATATGTCTGGGTTAATGTCTGGATTCTCTAGTCTGTTCCATTGGTCTGTGGCTCTGTTCTTGTGCCAGTACCAAATTGTCTTGATTACTATGGCTTCATAGTAGAGCTTGAAGTTGTGGAGTGAGATCCCCCCTACTTTATTCTTCTTTCTCACGATTTCTTTGGCTATTCCAGGTCTTTGGTTGTTCCATATGAATTTTTGAATTATTTGTTCCAGTTCACTGAAGAATGTTGCTGGAGTTTCACAGGGATTGCATCAAATCTGTATATTGCTTTGGGCAGGATGGCCATTTTGATGATATTAATTCTTCCTAGCCATGAGCATGGGATGCGTTTCCATCTGTTAGTGTCCCCTTTAATTTCTCTTAAGAGTGACTTCTAGTTTTCAGAGTATAAGTCTTCCACTTCTTTGGTTAGGTTTATTCCTAGGTATTTTTTTTTTGATGCAATTGTGAATGGAGTTGTTTTCCTGAGTTCTCTTTCTGTTGGTTCATTGTTAGTGTATAGGAAAGCCACAGATTTCTGTGTGTTGATTTTGTATCCTGCAACTTTGCTGTATTCCGATATCAGTTCTAGTAGTTTTGGGGTGGAGTCTTTAGGGTTTTTTATGTACAGTATCATGTCATCTGCAAATAGTGACAGTTTAACTTCTTGTTTACCAATCTGGATTCCTTGTATTTCTTTGTTTTGTCTGATTGCCGTGGCTAGGACCTCCAATACTATGTTAAATAACAGTGGAGAGAGTGGGCATCCCTGTCTAGTTCCCGATCTCAGAGGAAATGCTTTCAGCTTCTCGCTGTTCAATATAATGTTGGCTGTGGGTTTATCATAGATGGCCTTTATTATGTTGAGGTACTTGCCCTCTATTCCCATTTTGCTGAGAGTTTTTATCATGAATGGATGTTGAACTTTGTCAAATGCTTTTTCAGCATCTATGGAGATGATCATGTGGTGTTTGTCTTTCTTTTTGTTGATGTGGTGGATGATGTTGATGGATTTTCGAATGTTGTACCATCCTTGCATCCCTGGGATGAATCCCACTTGGTCCTGGTGTATGATCCTTTTGATGTATTTTTGAATTCGGTTTGCTAATATTTTGTTGAGTATTTTTGCATCTACATTCATCAGGGATATTGGTCTGTAGTTTTCTTTTTTGGTGGGGTCTTTGCCTGGTTTTGGTATTAGGGTGATGTTAGCTTCATAGAATGAGTTTGGGAGTATCCCCTCCTCCTCTATTGTTTGGAAAATTTTAAAGAGAATGGGTATTATGTCTTCCCTGTATGTCTGATAAAATTCCGAGGTAAATCCATCTGGCCCAGGGGTTTTGTTCTTTGGTAGTTTTTTGATTAACTCTTCAATTTCGTTGCTGGTAATTGGTCTGTTTAGATTTTCTGTTTCTTCCTGGGTCAATCTTGGAAGGTTGTATTTTTCTAGGGAGTTGTCCATTTCTCCTAGGTTTCCCAGCTTGTTAGCATATAGGTTTTCATAGTACTCTCCAGTAATTCTTTGTATTTCTGTGGGGTCTGTCGTGATTTTTCCTTTCTCATTTCTGATACTGTTGATTTGTGTTGACTCTCTTTTCCTCTTAATAAATCTTGCGAGAGGCTTATCTATTTTGTTTATTTTCTCGAAGAACCAGCTCTTGGTTTCATTGATTTTTGCTATTGTTTTATTCTTCTCAATTTTATTTATTTCTTCTCTGATCTTTATTATGTCCCTCCTTCTGCTGTCCTTAGGCCTCACTTGTTCTTCTTTTTGTAATTTCGAGAACTGTGACATTAGACCATTCATTTGGGATTGTTCTTCCTTTTTTAAATATGTTTGGATTGCTATATACTTTCCTCTTAAGACTGCTTTTGCTGTGTCCCACAGAAGTTGGGGCTTAGTGTTGTTGTTGTCGTTTGTTTCCATATATTGCTGGATCTCCATTTTGATTTGGTTGTTGATCCATTGATTATTTAGGAGTGTGTTGTTTAGCCTCCATGTGTTTGTGAGCCTTTTTGCTTTCTTTGTACAGTTTATTTCTAGTTTTATGCCTTTGCGGTCTGAAAAGTTGGTTGGTAGAATTTCAATCTTTTGGAATTTACTCTGAGGCTCTTTTTGTGGCCTAGTATGTGGTCTATTCTGGAGAATGTTCCATGTGCACTTGAGAAGAATGTTTATCCTGTTGCTTTTGGATGTAGAGTTCTGTAGATGTCTATTAGGTCCATCTGCTGTTTTGTGTTGTTCAGTGCCTCTGTGTCCTTACTTATTTTCTGTCTGGTGGATCTGTCCTTTGGAGTGAGTGGTGTGTTGAAGTCTCCTAGAATGAATGCATTGCATTCTATTTCCTCCTTTAGTTCTGTTAATATTTGTTTCAGGTATATTGGTGCTCCTGTATTGGGTGTGTATATATTTATAATGGTTATATCCTCTTGATGGACTGAGCCCTTTATCATTATGTAATGTCCTTCTTTGTCTTTTCTTACTTTCTTTATTTTGAAGTCTGTTTTGTCTGATAACAGAATTGTAACACCTGCTTTCTTCTCTCTGTTGTTTTCATGAAATATCTTTTTCCATCCCTTGACTTTAAGTCTGTGCGCGTCTTTGGGTTTGAGGTGAGTCTCTTGTAAGCAGCATATGGATGGATCTTGCTTTTTTATCCATTCTATTACTCTGTGTCTTTTGATTGGTGCATTCAGTCCATTTACATTTAGGGTGATTATTGAAAGGTATGAATTTATTGCCATTGCAGGCTTTAAGTTTGTGGTTCCCAAAGGTTTAGGGTTAGCTTCTTTACTATCTTACTGTCTAACTTAACTCACTCGTTGAGCTATTATAAATGCGGTCTAATGATTCTTTATTTCTCTCCCTTTTATTCCTCCTCCTCCCTTCTTCATATGTTGGGTGTTTAGTTCTGTGCTCTTTTTAAGAGTGCTCCCATCTAGAGCAGTCCCTGTAGGATGCCCTGAAGAGGTGGTTTGTGGGAGGCAAATTCCCTCAACTTTTGCTTGTCTGGGAATTGTTTAATCCCCCCTTCGTATTTAAATGATATTCGTGCTGGATACAGTAGTCTCGGTTTGAGGCCCTTCTGTTTCATTGCATTAAGTATATAATGCCATTCTCTTCTGGCCTGTAGGGTTTCTGTTGAGAAGTCTGATGATAGCCTGATGGGTTTCCCTTTGTAGGTAACCTCTTTTTCTCTCTGGCTGCCTTTAATACTTTGTCCTTGTCTTTGATCTTTGCCATTTTAATTATTATATGTCTTGGTGTTGCCCTCCTTGGATCCCTTGTCATGGGAGTTCTGTGTACCTCTGTGGTCTGAGAGGCCATTTCTTCCCCTAGTTTGGGGAAGTTTTCAGCAATTATTTCTTCAAAGACACTTTCTATCCCTTTGTCTGTCTCTTCTCCTTCTGGTACTCCTATAATGCGTATATTATTCCTTTTTGATTGGTCACTCAGCTCTCTTAAAATTCTTTCATTTCTGGAGATCCCTTTATCTCTCTCTGCATCAGCTTCTCTGCGTTCCTGTTCTCTGTTTTCTAGTCCATTAATGGTCTCTTGCATCTCGTCCATTCTGTTTTGAAGTCCTTCCAGAGCTTGTTTTATTTCTGAATTCTCCTTCCTTAGTTCTTGCATATTTCTCTGCAAGTCCATGAGCATGGTTATGACTTTTGTTTTGAATTCTTTTTCAGGAAGACTGGTTAAATCTATCTCCCCAGGTTCCTTCTCAGGGGAAGGTGTAGCAGATGCCGAAGCTGTCTGGGTTAGTCTTGTCTGGATCATATTTTTTTGCCTTTTCATGTTGACAGGTGCTATTGACTGTCAGCTGGGAGGGCCAAACTTTTCACTTGGTACTGGCCTTTCTTTACTGGGACAACTGCGACCCCTAGTGGCTTGTGTTGGGTAATTGCGTGTAGACTGGGTCTTTGTGTCTTGCTGGGCTGGAATCGAGGAATTTCCCTTTCTGAGGGCGTGGTCTGCCTTAGGCTGCTTCTCTGCTTTCGCAGCGCCCGGAGCAGTAATGGACGGGGGGGGGCGGCTCTTTGGCTGTTTACCTCCGTGAGGGGTCTCAGAGCTGTTGCCCAGGGGGTTAGTATGCCCGGTTTTCCCTGTAATTTCCAGCCACTGGGCTGTGACCTATGCTGTTTCTGTCTAGCTGTTAAGTCCCTGTCCCTTTAAGACTATCAAAAAGCAGTCGCTTTTCTGTGTCACAGGAGCATCTGCTTCGGCACCTGCTCAGAGGTCTTGCTGCCCTGTTTCCATAGTTTCCAGCCCTCCACGCATGCACTGTGTTTGCGCTCTGGTGCGGGTGGCTGTGGCTGGGTGTTTAGCAGTCCTGGGCTCCCTTTTCCTCCCACCAGGAGCTGGGGGGAGGTGTGCTCGGGTCCCTCCGGGCCGGGGCTTGTATCTTACCCCTTTCACCAGGTGCTGGGTTCTTGCAGGTGTGGATGTAGTCTGGCTGTTGTCCTGTGTCTTCTGATCTCTCTTTTAGGATTAGTTGTATTTGTTGTATTTTCAAAAATATATATGTTTTTGGGAGGAGATTCCCACTGTCCTACTCATGCCACCATGTTGGCCCACAGTTAAAATTTATATATATTGAACTTAAATGTAGAAGAAAGAATACTGGACTTCAAGGCATAATACTTTGGTTTCACTTTAATTTCTAATTTTTATGTTTATTTCTTGAGTTCATTTCTTTATTTTTATATTTTAGAGAAATTTCTTAACCTGAGTATTAGTTTTCTCACTATATAATGGGTAAATGAAAATTCCATGTCTTAGATACCTCACATAGGATGTAATGGGCATCAAATGAGATAATATATGTGCAAATATTCTGTAACACAAAAAGAACTAAGCAAAGGTAGGTGGTTTAATAATTTTAACTAATTTTCTCTACCACTGGTTTTCAAATTCTGTTCTTTGGTTCTCTACATTACCAAAGGGGGAATAATAGTGAAGAGGAAAATGAAGAGGAACAAATGGAAGGGCCTCTATGTTTCTCCTGCATTTGATCTGAAGTACTCCACTTCTATCATTTGAGTATTGGAATTATGAATAACATTTTATTTAGTAAAAAATACGGGTTTTTCTACTTTAAAAATATTCTGGAAACACAACCACAAACAGCAGGAGAAGGAATGGGTGAGTCTCAGAGAACAGATAAAAGGGAAAACTCCCTGATATAACAACATGGCAAAGAGGCAAAGAAAGTAAAAATAATAATAGGTTGTAAATCAGAAAGCTGGAATTCTATTTACTCCCTTTGCTACGAGACAAGTATATGACCTTAGGGATGCCATTTAACCTTCCCCAATCTCAGATTCCATACATGTAACATGAAAGTACTGTTCTCTAGTTATAAAATTAAAAAACTTTAATCCTAAGACATTTGATTTGAGGACTTTCGATATACTTATAAATTTCTCCTTAAGTAATGATTAATTACTGATGAAAAATGTTAGGAGGAAGGGGGAAGGTTAGTAAAAGGGGAAGTGAGATGTACATATGTGTGTGTGCATGTGTGTGTCAGAGAGAGGAGAGAGAGAATGTGACAGAGAGAAAGGTACCAAGAGATTGAGCTTTAAACCTCTTATTGCTAAATATAGGGCTAAATTTAGGTAGTCCAAAGCTTTATCAATATTACTGACAGTGATACAAACTTTGAAGAGGTAATGGAAAATCTTGTTTAGTTCTTTTTCATAGAATTTGAAGTCCTGCTATGGTATAGGCACTGTGGTAGGCACTAGGAACACAAATAATACACAAACAAATCCTGTATATTTCCAGTAAATAAACCAGAGTGCAGGGAGGAATCTCATTCAACCCAGTAAATGAAACGTTTGCCTTTTTACAATTAGTAAAGAACCCTTAAGGGACAAAATTGTTGCAACCTTGCACTGGGAATTAAGACCCTAGTTTTAAGCCAATTTAGTCACTCTCTACTCTATGCCTTTTGGCAGACTGTTTATAGTATTTAAGATTATGGTATGAAGTTTGTATTTTATACTAATTGCAGTGGGCAGTTGTTGGAAAGTTTAAAGCAAGAGAGTAACATGATTTAATTTTTGCATTTAAAACAGAAGAGTTTTATCTTCCCACTATCAGAATATCCTTCCCACCAGGGACAAGTATAAAATCTTGGTTTTAAAGAATAAGGAATTTTATGAAGGCAGTAGAAAATGACCAAATTATTGGGATTTGAAGAGACAAGATTCCAAACAGAATGAAAAGCATTATAGGAAGCATAAAATTCCATGTACAATTTCCCCTAGAGGCATATGCTAATGCCTAAATTGCACATGTGTGGGTGAGACACCCAGGAACCAGATAGAAAGCAACTGCAAAGAGACTAAACAACTAAGGAGGTATTTCAGAACATCAGTTATTCTGGGTAAATAAAATTAGAATTCTGGAGCCTTCAAGGGAAGGGAACACTGCTGTTACAGACTGAATGTTTGTGGCCCCTCAAAATTCATATGTTAAAATCCACCTACCAACATGCACTGGTATTTTGAGGTAGAGCCTTTGGAAAAAAATTAGGATTAGATTAAGCTATATGGATGGAGCCCTCATGAATGGAGTCAGTGTCTTTATGAGAGTCAAAAAAGAATTCAATTTTGCTCTCTGCTCTCCATCATGTGAGGACATAGGAAAAAGACAGTCACCTATGAACAAGGAAATGGCTTCCCAAACACCAAATCTTCCAGTGCCTTGATCTTGGACCTCCATTTTCCACAACTGTGAGAAATAAATGTTTGTTGTTCAATTACCCAGTTGTAGTCACTGAAGCCCAAACTGACTAAGACAACTACTAAAAGCCCCAGGCTTTCTAATGAAATCCCTGAAGGAATCTACTCTACAAGTAGGATAAAACTGGAAATAGACCAATTTCTAATGCAACAAAGTGATCTGAACCTATTTCAATTGTATCCTGAAAGAAGAATGACTTGTTGATGGGGAAAAATAAGATCATCAGAACCTGTGAAATCTTTCATACACAGTAACTATGATTCGATCAAAAACTACCAAGCATGCTAGGAGACAGGACCAAATAACTAAAAATCAAAAGAAAAAAAAGGACAATGGAAACAAATGAACAGCCCCAAGTTAAAGGAACAATTGTGGTCATACCTTTATCCTCAACTATTTCAAATTCTGCTGACCCATAAGATCATTATGTATGAAACTATGCTCTGAAAGAAAACACTGAATTTCTTGGTTGAAAATGTTTTCTGGTAAAATTTTTTTTAAAATGTCTCTATGGAAAGGTTTGACAGTGTATATCACTTGCCTGCTGTGATATGATTTGAAAAAATATAATTCTTTATAATATTTATATCTATCAATCTGGTGTGCTAGTCTTTTCTTTATAATCTATAGAAAGAAACCCATGTGAAGTAAAAATAAAAAATGTTATCCTTGGCAAGAACATGGAGATATGAGAATAAATGAATATTGAAGATTCGGTGCTTCTTGCAGTTCCAGGAATTTGGGAGGAAGGAAAAGAAGTTATAAAGGGAGACTAGGCCCAGCTATCCCTAGAAGGACCTTCCAAGGCCCCTCTGCCTGAGACCATGTAATTTGTTACTGACCTCTGTATTGGTAAAAACACACTTAATTGTTGTTCTGTAAAAGTTAGTGCAAATTTGAACCAATATGGCAGAGAAAATTTTATAGTTATTTAGCATATATGATATATGGTTCTACAGGAGGATACTTACTTATTTCTTAATGAAACATTAGTGTCTCTACATACAAATAAATGTTGTTCCCTTCACGATACTCATTTTGCAAACCAGTTATTCCAACAGTGATCTCAATGTTATTTTGATGAATTCCTCTTAGAGATGGTTTACCAGTCATCTAAGAATATCATTCTCATACTAGACACAATTAACCATTTCAAATCCTTTGCAGACCAAGAAAGTGAACAGGTAGATGAACTGCTGAATAGACTTGAGGTCACAGCTCCCTCTGGATCTACTCCTAGAATTTGCCATCAAGATGAGTAAGTTAGTAGGGCTTCTAATATGTTCTCCCTAGAAAGCAATACATTACCCTGGATCTGAGATTCCTTTATAAGTTAAAAGAAAGCAAAAATGAAAAATTGTCTGAAAGTCATCAAACTGCACAAAAATACCAGACAAAGTAATTTATCAGCACCTCAGAATCTTCTTACATATAGGTGTCCTAAGTTCTCCATTTAAACAACCAGTTTTCTCACATATTGATAGCAATGAGGTAGATCCTGTAATAGAAAGACCTCTAAATTATATTGTTAAAATGAAGAAAAACAAACTAACAAATAGAACATGTGGTAAAATAGATCATTTTAACAGAGAAAAGACACCAAAGTAATTATGCAAACTGAGCTTCTTCAGGGAAAGGGCAATGACTTTATTAGCCAACTACGTATATACTAGATCCTCCATAAATATTTGTAGAATGAATGCAAAGTTAGAATAGAGCTATAACCAACCTAGCATGAGAATAAAGAAGAAGAAGGGTCCAATTATCTATACTTGGGTGACTGGAGAAGGGAAAGGCTGTATCCTGAGATTTCTTACAAATCTGATTTAAAAATCACCAAGTGATGCAATACACAAATTTATTTTTAAAGCGGTATAAAGTTATTATATATATATATGAATTGCTTTACAGGCAGAACATATTAGAAGCCCTACTAACTTATTCATACATCTATATCTACTTACTCATATATCTTCCCCTTGTTCCTGGCACAGAGCTCCTAAAACCCTTGTAATTTCCTAAGTGATAAGAGCATTAGGAACATCTTTTATTCAACTATTTTGTCTGTGATCCTGATTCTTGACACAGAGACCCTAGATTCCTTGGAATTTCCTAGGTGATAGGAGTATCTTTTGTTCTAATAAGGCGACTCCGGGTGGGCTCCTGGAGAGCTTTGGAATGGGGTCTGGTCACCAGAAAGACTGAGCTGTGATTAGAAGTTTGGAACTTTCAGCCCCTGGTCCCAATCCCCCAGGAAGGGGAGAAGGGCTGGAGAGTTAGTTAAAGATCAACCATGCCTAAGTGATGAAACCTCCATAAAAATCTCAATAATATGGAGCTTAGAAAGATTCAGAATTGGTGAACACATCTACATGCCAGGAGAGCTGCACATTCCAACTCCACCAGGATAGAAACTCCTGCACTCAGGACCCTCAGGGCTCCACCCCAGATATCTCTTCATCTTGCTGTTTATTCATATCCTTTATTATATCTTTATAATAAACTACAAAATGTATTTCCCTGAGTTCTGTAAGCCATTCTAGAAAATTATTGAATCCAAAGAGGGAGTTGTGGGGACCCCAATTTATGGCTGGTCTGTCAAAAAGTACAGGTGACAACCTGGGACTTGGGATTGGCATCTAAAGTGGGGGCAGTCTTGTGGGACAAGCCCTTAACTTGTGAAGTCTGATGCTGACTCCAGGTAAGTAGTCTCAGAATTCACATCAATTTATAAGGCAGCCAGATGGTATCTCAGAGAACTGCTTGATGTGTGGGAAAATATCTCACATATTAAGTGACCAGATGTGAAGTGTGGAAGTGTGAGAGCTAAGGAGAAACAGATGAGTGAATTTTTCCTGAACAGGTGGATAATTGGATTCAAACATTGCAGATAAAAGAGATAAACATTACAGATAAAACACATACAAAGTTTTCCCCTCTCAATATTAATCTTCCTCCCTACCAAAAATAACCAAAATTATCAATTTATCCCATATCCTTCTAGATAGTAAAAAATGTACTTATATTCATGTATGTATATAGAGAAATACACAAAGTTTTATGGAGCCTAGATCTCTCTTACTGTGTGTTTTATTTCGCCTCTGTCCTGGAAGACTAGAGTACAGTGAATAGGAGTGGAAAAGTCTGAAGACAAGGTTGGGGAGGAAGGCAGGAGCCAGACCATTCTAAATTTTTGGCAATGGTAAGGAAATGTTGCTTATTCTATATTGTGTTTAAAAGCTTAAAGCAGGAAATTATCTTAATCAGACAATATTTAAAGACTGACAACTGAATGGAGACTGTATCAGAATGGGGCTTTATCCATGTTGAAGAATGGGAGGTTGTAAGTATAGACAACTGGAGTTTTCCCTTGAAGGGACAGAAAGCTGGAATTTTTCCAAAGAAGGATCCCAAACTGTGTCCCGTTCTTAAAATTTATCTGGGAGTACCTGAGACCATAATTCTTGATTTATCACAGATTTTTTTTCAAATAGAGAAATGAGCAGCATCATATATCATGTAACCCATCCTCAAATTACTGACCTAGCACAAACCAACCCTCATCTCCAGATTTATACTCTCTTCTCCAGCCAGATTTTAACTTCAGAACTGAAGTAAAGTCTCAAGCTACCCCTCCAACACACTGACAGCTGCTGGAGAGCAGCAGGGAGAATCATTCCATGTACCACCAGGGTGACCTCACTTCATTTCTAAAGGAGAGGAAACTGATTCAGCCTCCAAGGCACCGACGTATCTTCCTGAGTGTTGCCCCGGTACTGTCTTCACATACCTTCTCTTCCAGTCAAATACAGCTACTCTCTGCACATTTGCCTCCTCTGTACCTTTATTTACTCTAATCCCTCCACATAAAACAAAAGCAATTCCTCAACTCACTTGGCCAAGTGCCATGTGTCTTTCAAGCTCAATTCAAATAATTTCCTTTCTGAATACCACGCCAAAAAATAATCTTTCCTCCTCTAAAATCCTACATAACTGGATCACTCAGCATTTTAGTTTTATTCTTTACATTTTCTTTATGCATGAGCCTGTTCAAGCTCCCCTCCAAGGCCCTAATTAAGCCTTTTGAATATGTCTTCCTTAATAGTACTCAATAAATATTTGTTGAATAAATAATAACTAAGTTGTAACAGAATGTTAATATAGGAAAACTTCTTACCTCTGTTTCATCTGAGTACTCTAGGCTAGTGCTTCTTAGAAGTTATTGTAAATACAGATCACCTGGGGACTAGGTTAAAATGCAGAGTGATTCAGTAGGTCTTGGATATGAGCTGAGATTCAGCATTTATACAGGCCCCCAGGCGAGGATGCTGCTGGTACCTGCACCACATTTTGAATATCCATCTGCTGAATAGGTGTCAACTATTCCCACATTCCAAAAGCAGAGAAGGTTGCTTACTGCAGAGAAGGTTGCTTACTGCAGAGAAGGTTGCTTAGCACTAGTTTAGTACCATGTAACAGAAAATGCACCTCCAAATGTGTAGCTTCAAGAGAGTTTGGCAAAACTTTTGGGGAGTCCTTACATCAAAGTCACCCATTAAAGGAGTCCCACCTCACCCAGAAAGCAGGTCTGCATTAGCATCTCTGTCCTACTCAGTCATTAACTGGCATAGACCACAGGATGTGTGGCCTAGCGGAAGTACAGTTATGAATTTCAGAGCAGCTGGGAGCTGAAGATATCCAGCTTGGCAAAAGCGTGTAACACATGCTTTTTATTGGTTTCTAGTTATCAAATTATACCTTTACATAAAAACAGAGTACAATTTGAAGAGTAAGACTGATGCAGAGCAAACATGCCTAGTTTAGCCCTTTAGCCATATCTACATAAATGGACATAACCTAAAGGGCTCTGGGAAATGTGAAAAATTAATTCAGCCATTTATTTCTATACAATAAGAAATAAATAGTTGAGCATATTTTACTGACTCAAGTATTTGTTTGGAAACAGCTTTTGATTGTTTTGTCAAAATAGCAAAGACTGACATGTTTTATAAACATATTTTACTCATAATTTTTAGCATCCTGTAAACACAGCTTTAAGGATGAATAATAGCAGCATAAATAGAAGTTGGAGTAGGACTGGTAATCAAGAATAGATGCAGCATAAGGACATGACCCTAAGGAGCACAGCAGCATGGGGCATGAATGAATGGGGATGAGAATAAACGGGGGTACTTTAATTTTAGAAGGAAGGAGATTCTTCTAAGATTGCATTACCTTTCTCTGAGAGGAAGATATTGTTGGATACTTATTTTCTGAGCAAAGAAAAAATTTTCCCTAAGTTTGTC
The DNA here is from genome assembly GCF_030020395.1 of Manis pentadactyla. NCBI lineage: Eukaryota > Metazoa > Chordata > Mammalia > Pholidota > Manidae > Manis > Manis pentadactyla. The sequence continues at coordinate 102,849,084 of NC_080029.1, read as the reverse complement.
ATACATAGAATAATTGGAAATTTAAAAACTATTTTCTGTTGAGGCCTCCAATGAAGTAATGTCAAAATCCATATTAAAAAGCAACTTTCTGATGTTGCAGGGAACTATGTCCTCTATAATCCCATTACACCTCATATATGCTTCCATTTACAGTATGTTCATGTTATATATTATATATTAATTATTTGAATGTCTACCTCCCCAATAGACTTCTATATTGAGAATATTGAATACTTCTTTTCAGCTTCTTTACATCACTAGCAACTAGCAGTGTTCTTGGAGATTAAGAGGAAGGATCTTTCCAGGTTCAAATCTTGGCTCCAATACTAAATGTGTTTCCTTGAGCAAGTGAGTAAACCTCTTGAAGGCACAGTTTAAAAGAGGGATCACACCGCCACCATACTGTGTTGGTGTGAGCATACATGGAATAACACATGTGAAGAGCTACATAATACCAGATGTAGATATTATAAAATGCTGATAGTTTACCCTATTGCTTTTTTTTTAATGATAGCAGTTGTTCTATAAATAATTGTGGAATGAAAATATACGGTGATGGCATCAACCCAATGATAGCCACTAATTTGAAATTATGGAAGTTCACAATAGAAATAAATCATGTTAAATACCTGACTCCATGATACCATACCATGTCATCCTTCAATTATTTGTTCAGGCAGCACCCTAACCTGCACAGTCTTAGAAAAGGGGCTTTCTGGGATCTCAGTCCCTGCCAGGGAGGCAGGCAAATCACAGCCAGGGCTTCGAAGGGTGAGCATGTAGGAGAAAGAGATTAAAAATATATTACAGCTCTGTCCTCAGATCCTAAGAGACATATCCAAATCCTAAATCTAAGAAGTACAAAAAATTTGAATGTAATACAATCAATATTGAAAATTTCTGATGTCTAAGGAAAGAAACATGGGTTGGGTATATAATAAGCAAAGCTTGCCAATAATGAGAACACTAAAAACTAAGATTTAATAATTCAGAGGACAAGTTACAAAATTAATATTCAAGCACTGATAGCTTCTCCATATACTAACAATATCCAGAAAAAATACTGCAGATAGGAAAGATACTGTAAAAGTTCCCCAAAGGAGCAAAACAAAAAGACCTATACAAATAAACATATCAGTAAATATACAGGAACTACAATTAAAACCTACAAAATTACAAAGAAATAGAAAATAAATCTCAAATAAGTATAAAAACACAAAATAGTAGGGATAGAGAATATATACCATATAACATTTTAGGGACAATGGAAGTTCCATGGTCAAGATCCTCATCTGATCCTAATTTACTCACTGTGCACATGCAATGATGTAATACTTAGCCTACTGTGCAGGTGCATGCTTGCACACGTGTTGGCAATAAGCAATTATTGCCTGTGTTGCTATATAAACAGCTCTGCCCAATGCTCTGGGCAGAATGCATCTGTCATGAAGACTTACCAGATGTGAACGTGGTTCTAGTGCAAGACATGCCATCATGAGAATAAAGCTTGGTATAGACCTTCCCACCATCCCCATACTCCCTGCCCCCCAGCAATGCTCTTTGTCATTATTTGGTCACAACAAATCCAGAGTAAACTTGCCCAGAGCTGGGAATCCCCTCCAGCCTGGAGCTACATTTTGGCAGGAGTCACTGCAGACTGTAAAATGCAATAAGCTGCCTTCATGGGAGGGGTGCTTCAGTGGGCTGCCCCTATGGAAGGGAAAATCTGCAGGATGCTTCTATGGATGAAGAGCTACTGGAGTGTCCCCCACTGACTATACGGTCTGAGGCGGTGATCTTTCTAGAGGAGTGGGGCCCCCCAAGGACTAGGAGGGGGTGGAGGTAATGCCTGAGGCAGTTGTGGAGGCCCTCTCAAGATGGTGAAGTCCTTAAAGAAAACGGATGCCCATATGGTTGTGGGAGCCATGGGTAGGCTATTTCTCACAGTGTTAAGAAAGTTCATGAAAGAGAAGGATGTGCTCCTGCAGCAAGCACAAGAAGAGGCAACACAAGAATGCAGGCTGTGAGGTGCTGTAGGAGGTAAAAGGTCTGTAGATCACAGAGATGGAGTCACTGCAAGGCGTTACAGAGAAGGCAAAAGGTGTAATGGCAGCAAGAGAAGCAGCACGGGAACGCAGTCTGCTATGGAGGAAATAAAGGATGTCATGGTGCCGTCAGCTCTGGAAGCAGCAGAGGATAAATCAGAGAAGGACAAGGGGGGTGGAGGGTGAGGCAGAGTGAAATCCAACCTGGTAGTAGTTAAGAAAATAAAGATGCAGCAACCATGGTTTCCTCTTGGGAAGGGTGCAGCCCTGTCCTAGATGATGGAGAACTCCATGGTCTGCCCCATACACAGGTGGAGCTCATAGATTTGGGCTCCTGGTTTTGGCAGAAACCCCTGGAGTCCGTATCAGCCTGGCTCCTGCACCTTTGGGATGTAGAAGTGGATGAGATTATTATATGCAGGTTAGAAATGGGGAAGCTAGCTTCCCAGACAATCCATTCTGCATTCTTCCTTGTGGCTGTGATTACAAGATGCATAATGGACCTCAGGCAACCACTCCTTCTCCACTGGCTTACGGCCACACTTGGCACTGTGTGCCCAGTCAGGGTGATTTACCATCTTTCCCCCTTAGATGGCAAATGTATGCTGAGTGCTCCAACAGGTATTACAGGAGTTGGGTATGATAAAGTCCATTTATAACCCAGTAAATCATGGCTTGGACGAGGATGTGTTTATGGCAAGATGTGGGATGTGGTGCTGCAAACGGCTCTCTGATTCCTCTGAGCCCTTAATGGCTATTCTTGCCACTCACTTAGGGCGACTCGTAAATGAGATTACCCGTACTGTGGCAGATTAGGGGGAAACTGAAGCAATGTGGGCATGGAAGGGAGTGTGGTCCACTACTCAGAGAAAGAGTTTAAAGGGCCCCATGAAGATCATGGGGACCCAGATTGGGTTGATTTGGTAAAGGCAGGAACAGACAAACAGAAATTGGATGGGAATTCAAGTAAAATCTTTGTGGAGCTGCAGCAAAAACTGAAGCCAGAGCAGCAGTTTTGGCCATTAGCTAAGGCAAGGATCAAGAAATGGAAGCTGGAGACAAAGCCACAAGTTTGGTTTGTGTGTCTGCAAGACTTCCTGTTGGAGAGTGAGTTCACCTAGCCAGAACCCTCACAGGAAAATGCTTGGGTTATATGGTTTGACTGAGGGGAGGATCAAGGCACCCACCTTGGGGGATCATGTGGGGACCAAAAACCACATGTTGAAATATCAATTCATTGTTTCCCAGTTAACATACAACATGTCCTGGCTCTGGTAGACACAGAAGCTGAATGCTCACTGATTTATGGCAACCCTGAGTGGTTTCCTGGGTCCCTCCTGTTATAGATGGATAAGCTTATCAGAACAAAACAAGCACAATCCTCATTGGGAATAGGGAGTTTAATACTGTATATGATTTTACGCTTACTTCTGATTCTATTACAGACAAATGTGGCATTATTACAGGAGTTTTAGGGTCTTTGAGGCTACTGGAGAGTGTTTATCCTGCACTTGGCAAAAATTCTGAAGTCCTTACACCATTTAATAAAAAAGGGTGCCAGGTGAGACTGGGATAAGACATGTGCATTTGCTTTTTTTATTTTTAATTTTTATTAAGGAATCACTGATATCTCTTATGAAGGTTTCACATGAAAAACATTGGGGTTACTACATTCACCCATATTATGAAGTCCCCTCGCATACTCCATTGAAGTCACTGTCGATCAGTGCAGTAAGTTGCCACAGACTCACTATTTGTCTTCTCTGTGCCACACTGTCTACCCCATGACACCCCCCACACACCATGTGTACCAATCTTACTACCCCTCAATCCCATTCTCCCTTCTTCCCACCACCCTCCCCCATCCCACTCGTTGGTAACCACTAGTCCCTTCTTGCAGTCTGTGACTCTGCTGCTTTTCTGTTCCTTCAGTTTTGCTTCATTGTTACACTCCACAGATGAAAGAAATCATTTTGTACTTGTCTTTCTCTGCCTGGCTTATTTCACTGAGCATAATACCCTCTAGTTCCATCCATGTTGTTACAAGCGATAAGATTTGTTTTCCTCTTATGGCTGAATAGTATTCCACTGTGTATATGTACCACATCTTCTTTATTCATTTATTTACTGATGGACACTTAGGCTGCTTCCATATCTTGGCTATTGTAAATAGTGCTGCAATAAACATAGGGGTGCATATGTCTTTTTGAATCTGAGTACTTGTTTGGTTGGGGTAAATTCCTAAGAGTGGAATTCCTGGGTCAAATGGTATTTCTATTTTTAGTTTTTGAGGAACCTCCATATTGCTTTCCACAATTGTTGAACTAATTTACATTTCCACGTGCAGTGTATGAGGGTTCCCCTTTCTTCACATCATAGAAAGCAAAGCATTATGTTGTTCCTAGTCTTTCAATGTTGGCCATCCTAACTGGTGTGAGTTGATATCTCATTGTCATTTTAATTTGCATTTCCCTGATAATTTGTGATGTTGAACGTCTTTTCATGTGCCTGTTGGCCATCTGAAATTTTTCTTTGGAGAATTGTCTGTTCACATCCTCCACCCATTTTTTGACAGGGTTATTAGCTTTTTGGACATTGAGGCATGTAAGTTATTTATATAATTTGGCTGTTAAATAACTATCAGATATGTCATTTATGAATATATTCTCCCATACTATAGGATGCTTTTCTGTTCTACTGATGGTGTCCTTTGCTGTACTGAAGATTTTTAGCTTGATGTAGTCCCAGGTATTCATTTTTCCTTTTGTTTCCCTTTCTAGAGGAGATGCATTCAGAAAAAAGTTGCTCCTGTTTATATTCAGGAGATTTTTGCTTATGTCATCTTCTAAGAGTTTTACAGTTTCATGAATTGCATTCAGGTCTTTGATCCATTTTGAGTTTACTTTTGCATATGGGGATAGACAATAATCCAGTTTCATTCTCTTGCATGCAGCTGTCCAGTTTTGCCAACACCAATTGTTTGAAGAGGCTGTCATTTCCTTATTGTATATCCAAGTTTCCTTTATCATACAGTAATTGACCATATATGCTTGGATATATACCTGGGCTCTCTATTCTGTTCCATTGATCTATGGATCTGTTCCTGTGCAGCACCAAATTATCTGGATTACAGGCTTTGTAGTAGAGCTTGAAGTCAGGGAGTATAATCCCCAAAGCTTTATTCTTCCTTCTCAAGATTGCTTTGGCTATTCGGGGTCTTTTATGGTTCCATATGAATTTTAGAACTATTTGCTCTAGTTTGTGGAAGAATGCCCTTGGTATTTTGATAGGGATTGCATTGATCTGTAGATTAGTTTAAGCAGGATGGCAATTTTGACAATGTTAATTCTTCCTATACATGAGCATGGTATGTATTTCCATTTATTGGTATCTTCTTTAATTTCTCTCATGAGCATCTTGTAGTTTTCAGGGTATTGGTCTTTCACCTCCTTGGTTAGGTTTATTCCTAGGTATTTTATTCTTTTTGATGCAATTGTAAATGGAATTGTTTGCCTGATTTCTCTTTCTGCTAGTTCATCATTAGTATATAGGAATGCAAAAGATTTATGTATATTAATTTTGTATTGTGCAACTTTGCTGAATTCATTTATTGGTTCTAGTAGTTTTGGAGTGGATTCTTTAGGGTTTTTATGCACAATATCATGTCATCTGGAAACAATGACAGTTTAACTTCTTTCTTACCAATCTGGATACCTTTTCTTTATTTGTGTTGTCTGATTGATGTGGCTAGTAGCTCCAGGACTACGTTGAATAAAAGTGGGGACAATGGGCATCCTTGTCTTGTTCCCAATCTTAGATGAAAAGCTTTCAGTGTCTCATTGTTAAGTATGATGTTGACTATTGGTTTGCCATATATGGCCTTTATTGTGTTGAGGTACTTGCCCTCTATATCCATTTTGTTGAGAGTTGTTATCATGAATGGATGTTTTATTTTGTCGAATGCTTTTTCTGCATCTATGGAGATGATTATGTGGTTTTTTTCCCCTTCTTTCTGTTGACATGGTTGATGATGTTGATGGATTTTTGAATATTGTACCATCCTTGCATATCTGGAATAAATCCAACTCGATCATGATGGATGATCTTTTTGATTTATTTTTGAATTCAGTTTACTGTTATTTTGTTGAGTATTTTTGCATCCATGTTTATCAGGGATATTGGTCTGTAATTTTCTTTTTTTGTCGTGTCTTTGCCTGGTTTTGGTAGTAGAATGATTCTGGCCTCACAGAATTAGTTTGGAAGTATTCCTGACTCTTCTACTTTTTGGAAAAATTTAAGGATGATGGGTATTAGATCTTCACTAAATGTTTGATAACATTCAACGGTGAAGCCTTCTGGCCTGGAGATTTTGTTCTTAGGTAGTTTTTTGATTACCAATTCAATTTTGTTTCTGGTAATTGGCCTGTTCACATTTTCTGTTTCTTCATGGATCAGTCTTGGAAGGTTGTATTTTTCTAGAAAGTTGTCCATTTCTTCTAGGTGTCCCCATTTGTTAGCATATAATTTTTCATAGTATTCTCTAATAATTCTTTGTATTTCTATGGTGTCTATAGTGATTTTTCCTTCCTCATTTCTGATTCTGTTCATGTGTATGGACTCTCTTTTTTTCTTTTTAAGTCTGGCTAGGGTTTATCTATTTTGTTTATTTTCTCTAAGGACTAGGTCCTGCTTTCATTGATTCTATTGTTTTATTCTTCTCAATTTTATATATTTCTGCTCTAATCTTTATTATGTCTCTCCTTCTACTGACTTTGGGCCTCATTTGTTCTTCTTTTCCTAGTTTCATTAATTGTGAGTTTAGACTGTTTGTAATTGTTCTTCTTTCCTGAGGTAAGCCTGTATTGAAATATATGTCCCTCTTAGCACAGCCTTCACTGTTTCCAACAGATTTTGTGGTGTTGAATTACTGTTTTCATTTGTCTCCATACATTACTTGATCTCTGTTTTTGTTTGGTCATTGATCCACTGATTATTTAGGAGCATGCTGTTAAGCCTCCATGTGTTTGTGGGCATTTTTTTTTTCCTTGGATAATTTATTTCTAGTTTCATAACTTTGTGGTCTGAGAAGCTGGTTGGTACAATTTCAATCCTTTTGAATTTACTGAGGCTGTTTTAGTGGCCTAGTATATGAGCTACTCTTGAAAATGTTCCATGTGGACTTGAGAAGAATGTGTACCCTGTTGCTTTTGGGTGGAGAGTTTTTTAGATGTCTGTTAGTTCCATCTGTTCTCATGCGTTGTTCAGTGACTCTGTGTCCTTATTTATTTTCTGTCTGGTTGATCTGTCCTTTGGAGTGAGTAGTTTGTTGAAGTCTCCCAAAATGAATGCATTGCATTCTATTTCCCCTTTTATTTCTGTTAGTATTTGTTTCACATATGTAGGTGATCCTGTGTTGGGTGCATAGATATTTATAATGGTTATATCCTCTTGCTGGACTGACCCCTTTATCATTATGGAATGTCCTTCTTTGTCTCTTGTTACTTTCTTTGTTTTGAAGTCTATTTTATCTGAAACAAGTATTGCAACTCCTGCTTTTTTCTCCCTATTAGTTGCATGAAATTTCTTTTTCCATCCCTTCACTTTCAGTCTGTGTATGTCTTTGGGTTTGAAGTGAGTCTCTTGTAGGCAGCATTTTTATCCATTCAGAGACTCTATGTATTTTGATTGGTGCATTCAGACCATTTACATTTAGAGTGATTATTGATAGGTATGTACTTACTGCCATTGCAGGCTTTAGATTCCCAGTTACCAAAGGTTGAAAGTTAACTTCCTTACTATCTAACAGTCTAACTTTACTCACTTAGTGTGCTATTACAAACAAAATCTAAAGGTTCCTTTTTTTCTTTCCTCCTTTTTCTTCATCCCCCATTCTTCATATATTGGTTTTCATATTCTGTTCTCTTTGTCTATCCCTGGACTGACTTTGGGGTAGTTGATTTAATTTTTTATTTACTTAGTGATTAATTGGTCTACTTTCTTTACTGTGGTTTTATTTTCTCTGATGACAGCTATATAGCCTTAGGAACACTTCCATCTATAGCAGTCTCTCTAAAATACACTGTAGAGATGGTTTGTAGGAGGTAAATTCTTCCAACTTTTGCTTATCTGGAAGTTGTTTAATCCCTCCTTCAAATTTAAGTGATAATCTTCCCAGTTAGAATGTTCTTGGCTTGAGGCCCTTTTGTATCATTGCATTGAACATACCATGCCACTCTCTTCTGGCCTATAAGATTTCTGCTGAGAAGTCTGATGATAGCCTGATGGGTTTTCCTTTGTAGGTGATCTTTTTCTCTCTCTGGCTGCTTTTAATACTCTTTCGTTGTCTTTGATCTTTGCCATTTTAATTATTATGTGTTGTGGTGGTGTCCTCCTTGGGTCCCTTGTGTTGGAAGATCTGTGAACCTCCATGGCCTGAGAGGCTATCCTTCCCCAGATTGGGGACATTTTCAGCAATTACCTCCTCAAATATACTTTCTGTCCCTTTTTCTCTCTCTTCTTCTTCTGGTTTCCCTATAATGCGAATATTGTTCTGCTTGGATTGGTCACACAGTTCTCTCAATATTCTTTCCTTCCTAGGGATCCTTTTATCTCTCCGTGCCTCAGCCTCTTTGTATTCCTGTTCTCTAATTTCTATTTTATTTACTGTCTCCTCTACTTCATCTAGTCTGCTTTTAAACTCCTCCATTATATGTTCCATTTTTGGATACTGTACTTTTCAATGCTTTTATCTCATTTTTGAATTCCTCCCTGAGGTCTTGAATATTTTTCTGTAGCTCCATGAGCATGTTTATGATTTTTATTTTGAAATCTCTTTCAGGAAGATTGGTGACTTCAGTTTCACTTGGCCCTCTGTCTGGTGTTTGTGGGATTTTTTTTAAACCAGGTTCATTTGACATTTCATATTTGTAGGGGGCACCCACTGGTTCCCAGCTCTACTCTCTGGAGCAATGGTGGGGATTGCAGGCAAGTGGTGCTGGTGCCAGCCACAAGGAAAGAGCTCTTTTTTGCTTCCCAGCTGCAGTGCCTGCCTGCACTGCCAGGGCAAGTGGGCCAAGCAGGCAGAAAGAAGCCTTTATGCTACACACTTGAATCTTCCAAGGCAAGACCACCCTCTGGCTGGCCTAGAGCAATGGCTGGGGCAGCTAGTTTCCATGCCAGTGCCAAACAGGAGGAAGGAGTGCCAGGCTGCATATCATGGTGGAGGTCCTTGTAGCTGGGACAATTTGGTCCACCTGTCCTTTCTCCTGAGCAGCAAGCTCTGCGCAATCCTTGCTCCTTTAGTAGCCCTCTCACTGTTAGGAAGTCTTTCAGAGTTCCCACCTTTCTTTTGTCCAAGAGCTGCTGGTTGTGGGTACCTGTTCTCCCCAAGGGGCTAGAATCTCAATTTCTTCAAGTATTCTGCCTATCTTAGCTTTAAAACCCCACTAATCTCCACAGCACCATATAATGTAGGTAGTGCTCATAGAGCAGATTGCCAGGGCTGAATGTTCTTCAGTCCTAGGCCTCCACCACCTCCCTGCTCCATTTCTCTTCCTCCCACCAGGGAGCTGGAGAGGGGGAAGGATGTGGGTTCCACTAGACCACAGTTTTGGTATGTTACCCTTTTCCATGAGGTCTGCTCTGTTCTCCAAGTGTAAGCAGTCTGCCGCACCTTCTTTCCTGTTGCTCTTTCAGGATTAGTTGTATTTGCTGTATTTTCAAAGTATATGTGGTTTTTGGAGGAGGTGTCCATCTCACCTCAAACACCACCACCTTTTCTGCATTTGCTTTTGAAGCTTCAAAATAGGTGGTCAATGCTGTGCAGGCCTTGAGCGTGAAAGACCCAACAAAGACCTGTGAACTGGATGTTCACGTGATCAAATAATGTTATGACTGGGGTCTCTGGCAACAGCTTGAACAAATTTTCCTACCTATTGGATTCTGGTCACAACTCTGTAAAGTAACAGAGGTATGATACACCTTAATAGAGAAACAGTTGTTCCCATATTGGGGCTTGACTATGTGGCTATCAACATGGTACCATGCCAACTGGATGGTTGGTCACAAACCCTTTTCAAGAACTGTGGCAAGATTTTTGGATTTCTGGTGAAACTAAAACAGTTACAACAGATCATGTGGTAGGCCATTTGCCCCTGGCATTCCTAGGAAATGATGAAAGAGATGACTTGGTCCAGGTACATTGGCTAGAAGGAAAGACTGTCTCTGATGTAGCCTAATATTTACATCAACATTTGTTGCATATAGGGCAAAAGACAATGTGGGCTGTGGCCCATCAGTGGTCCTGCCTTTGACTTTTGAAGAAGTCATCAGAGCCTGGCAGGAGTGTATTGTATGCTCTAAAAGGGACTTACACAGAATCCCACAGCAACCTGGAACAATTGCTAAGGAGCTGATACCCCTCGTCAGGTGGCATATAGACTATATTGGACTCTGCCCATATCAGAAGGGTATTGATATGCTATAACTTGTGTGGACAAGGCTCCTGGACTTCTGGTTGCTTCTACTGCATGTGGCACAGACCAGTAAATGATCAAAAGAGGCCTAGAGCATCTCTTTGTAGTCTATGGCTGACTGCAGGTAATCGAAAGTGATCAAGGCACCCATTTTACTGGATATGTACTACAAGAATGGGTGCAGTACTTAGGGATAAAGTGTAAGTTTCACGTATCATATAACCCTACTGGGGCAGGCATGATAGACAGGTACAATGGCTTGTTAAAATCTGGCCTTAAGTCAAACACCAATAGCCTATGGGGATGGTCAGTCCGCTTAGGGACAGAGCTACGGCATTTGAATGAGAAGTTCTAGAAAGGGGCATTGAGTTCTGTAGACATGCTAACACACATTGCTGTCTCCCCTATACAACAGCAAATACAGACCAAGGAGGAAGCACTGAAGCTGAGGTTTGGCCACCAGAATAATATGCTAACAGCAACAACTGCAATAAATACCAGAGACTCTGTTCAGTGGTCATGGCCTTCAACATTTTGATACATGGACCAGTGATGGGTGGTTCTCCTGGCACCTTGGGGGCAAGTCTGGAGGCTGGCCTCATATGTATTCCTGAGTAGTGGCCCCCAAAGATCACAGTAGTGTACCCTAAATGGCAGGAAAGTGAGAGCATCTTAACAGGAAGTTTTGTTGTATCTTTATGGCAAGTGCATGCACCTCCAGTGGCACTGTACATAGACCCCTTAGTAACCCACACAGGGATAGGAGTAAAAGTATGGTATAGTGGTATTAAGGCTATGCAAGGACAGAACTAGGGAGAGGATTTTACCTGAGACAGTACAAGGTAAGAAGAGCTGAAGGCACTCATCAAGGGAGGGTCACCTAGGGAAAGATGAAATTCTAAGTGCAGGGGAGACAAGTGCAAATTCTAAACTGAAAACCAGAGGCAGGATCAAACCAGCACCACAAAACAAGGGTTCAAAGTAAGCCAGAAGTCAGAGGAGATCCAGTGAAGATTGTGGGAGCCTGATGGGGCAACCCCTGCTGGCCTTTGTCAAAGGTATGTGATTCTCAAGCATTTGGGATGAACTTCAGAGCTTACAGAACCAAGGCTAAGTGGGTATCAACAGCACCCTCCCACTCTCTGCACACAGGCTTCAAATTCTTAGTGCTCCCCAGTCCATCAGCATGGGGTCCCTACTGACATGTTCTGGTTCCACCGTGCACTCTCCATGACAGAGGGACAGAACCTAGAGCTGATGCACCTACATAAACCTCAGGAAGCTTAGCCCAGCAAAGGGGGCATCTAGACTGGAAACCTCTACACAAGGAGCCATCAAATGCTGTGCCACCCACCATCTCCACAGAATATCTACACCCCGATGGGAAAAGGGGGACAAGAACTCCTACCCTTCAGGTTTTTTTAGACATTTCAATGTTTGGCAGTATGCAGAATAAACTTCTTGGCAACTGGCTAAATAGAACATAATTGGTTCAGAGCATGAACTTGAGCCAGAAGGTACGGGTTTGAATTCTGAGTCTGTCACTTTATAAATGTGGATGGTCACTTAATTTCTCTTCGGCTATGTTAGGTAAACTGTGATTAATATCTTGTAAGATTATTATGAGGATTATAACAAATATAAAAATTATTTAGAAGCAGGTTTATTATGTGCTGTCCATCACAACAGCACAGAACAACAATAACAATAGTATTTTGTGAGGAAAATTTCAAGTTCCTATGAATCATCACAACCCCCTACCCATTTAAAAGCATTTAGTGTTTGTAACTGCACCTACAATCACACTTTGATTATAAAAGCATTTGCTCTTATTTTAAGCAGGACACTTAGAATTGAGTACACAGCTTCTTGTCCCTTGCTCCTTAAACCTTTCTGCCAAAACTTTTTTTTTCTACAGAAATGGCAGGGTCCTAACTGACAGATCTTATTTTAAACAATATCTAAAGAAATCCTTCAGAACAGCCTACAAAGCCCCAAGAGAAGCCCCATAAAGAATGTGCTGTCCCCCTGCAATCCTGAAGTGGTCTATTTTCAGTGAGCTGATTCCCTGTAGCTAGCACAAAATTATCACTTGACATTTGCAGATGATACATATCCTCAGAGAAAGAACTATCACCAAAGTCAGACCTCTTCTGCACCTCAGCAAAAGAAACACATGTGAGCCCCAGGCTGTCTGTGTCAGGGCCAAGGTCCGTCAGAGTTCTGTTGTGATCCACAGCCCTTTTCACACATTCACTTAGAACTGAAGTGTCACATTTGGAAGTCCTACTTCCTGTCATGGCTCCACTCACACACGAGCAGGAAGGAGGTGGGAAAGGGAAGCATTTTCATGAAGCATAGAGAAGGGTGGAACAAGGCTGCTCAGAAGGTTTGAGGGTGTGGAGGTGTGTGTACGATGGGAGCACAATATTGCCAACCCCAGAATCAAGTTTCTGGATTTCCATGTTTCTACCCCTTGCTATCTGGCCCCAAAGCCCTGTAGGGTCAATCTCAAATTTTCTTTTGAAAGTGTGTGAAACTAGTTCCTTCTTCTCTTCACTCCAGGGCTGGAAGAAGGAAGAATCAGTTACTCATGAAAGAAGCAGAAAACATTTAAATCCTCATTTATCACTTGAAATATGAATGTTGAGTCAAACGACACATGACATTGTCCCCACTTCTCTATATGCTTAGAAATTAAAGATTAAAACATAGACTGAATGAATTCATTCTTTTCTTTACCCATGATCCTAACTTACAAGTCAAATTTAACCTTAGGAGAATATTTTGGAGAAAGGAGGTAACAGGCACTGGTAAGACCTGTCATCCAGGAGCAGGTGAGCCTGTTTGTAGCTGAGCTATGACAATATCAACAACAGCACAGAACAACAATAACAATAGTGTTTTGTGAGGAAAATTTCAACTTTCTATGAATCATCACAACCCCCTATCCATTTAAAAGCATTTAGTGTTTGGAACTGCACCTACAATCACACTTTGACCAATGCTGTCCAAGAACGTTATTCTCCCTTCACAGCCAGAATAACATGCCCTACTTTTTCTCTGCCTACTTTTGGTAAAAGTTGAAAAGACTGACTTTCTGAAAGTTAGGGAAACAGGCAAGGGTTGATCCCTGGAGCTTGGATCCTAAATATTAGGGCTGGGAAAGGAGAGGACTTGACGGTTGAATAAAGAAAAGAAGGAAAAAGGAGGAGCTTACAGCTGCTTCAACACCTATGCCTAATGTGTTTTTAAACAGACAAAAAGATCAGTTGATAAAACCTGTAGGAGTCCTTTTAAAATCAAGGGATGCATGTAATCTTTTGTATTTCTAAGCTACATGGGTATCATTTGTATACATTTCAACAATGTCTTTCGAACAGATGGATGTATTCTTAAGTTCTTAATATTGGATGCATTACCAAGTAAATGAAATTACAGTTGTTCCATTTGGTCTACATTTTGACTAGTTTTATTCTAAACAATTTTGGAAATTGTCTCTAAGTACCTTCCCTCTTAATATCCAAGTTAATCAGAATTGATTATAGTTAGAAATTATTTGATAATAATTTTATTATCCTGGTGAAGATAAAAGCTTTAGTCACTAGAGAATATGAGCCTGAAGAATATGAAACAGAAAGTTATTTCAATTCAGCTCCTTAGAGGATGGAGCTAATCTGTAATAATTTTCCTTTGTGCCTAAACAAGGCTTTCAGTAAAGAAACTGTAGGCATCTCTCAGCAGTGAATGAAATACTTTTGGCCAGGAAATTCACCTGTGGTGGTAACAGTCATCAAATCAATTTAAGTCTATAACCTTCACAGCTGTGGACTTTAAGGAATCTTTTACAATACCTATGTACTAGTTAGCATATGCTCATTACTGAGAAAAATGGAAATAAAAATGATCACAAATATCACAAACAGGAAGAATGAGTGGAAAATTCAGGGTTGCATATTTCAACTTAATGCAGAAGATAACCTTCTCATAAATGGAGCTTTGCAAAAATACAGAGTTTCATAAGATAATGAGTTCCCAGCTCCAGTATTACTCGAGTCAGAGATTCATCTGTTACATCTGATGCATTAGACAATTTCCATGGGCTCTCTAAAATTAAGATTATTTGATTCTATAAAAAAATGATTTCTTGCTTCCTCCAAAAATCATAGTATGGGTTAAGACAAATGATACACCTCCTGAAGTTAGAATTTACAATATTTAAAACATAGACAACCAGACTGTATGCTTTTTCCACTTTTGGGAGTAGAATTTATAAAAATAGTGCTTGAAATGGGAACAGTAAGAACAATACATCAGAGGAGGTGAATGACACTCTTCTGAACCAGAGAAGTTCAGTTTACGTTGCTAGAAGAAAAGCAAATAGTGCTTTCAGCAACTGACAAGCACTGTGGCAGAAAAGTAGCAGCTTCTATGGTGCATGTGAAGTCAATGATCTTATTTGTTGTAGAGCTGAAACATTATCAGAGCAGCACACTGCTGCATTTAAACAGCAGATTTGATTCCATTTTGTATCACCTGACTCACCTTTTGAACTCTCATTTTGGGGAGGTTACAAAATAGACACAGCAGTTGAGAAGAGGCTATTCTTCCTTTGTGAGGGAGTATCAAACCCATCTAATATCCAGGACTTATAACATTTTATTTTAAATGGTCCTCATTTTATCATTGTGCTGATAAGTTTTTGCTTATGCCATGTGACTCTTAAGGAGATAGGAAACATTTCCGAGAATCTTAGAAATAGATGTCTTCAAACATTTTTTTTCTGATGTTCTATATTATCTACCCATCCTTCTCCACACAGATACTCTTTCAACATTATCATCCCTTTTGGGAAGCAAAGAAAATGGAGAGGCTGAATTACTCTCTAGAGCTCTCCAAAAATAGTTTCATAATTATTTTTATTTTACTTTGTGTTTAAGAACTCTAAATTGTGTAGACAGAACAGTGCATTGCACAAAATAATAAAATTTAAAGTTCAAAAATTATCATAGTGAGAATAGCTGTGTAACCCTTACATAAATCAGAAAATAGAATATTGCCAGCACCATTGACCCCTCTTGTGCTTCATCCAAATTACCATCTCCTTCCACTCCCCTCACGTCAGTAACTAAAATCCTGACTCCAATGTTGATCGCTTCCTTGTTTTCTGTTTAGTTTTAGCTGGTATCCCTAAGTCCTAATTTCAATTGTTTTTTGAAATTTAATAAACAGAATCATACAGTGATGGATTCTTTTGGGATTGGCTTATTTTTCCAGTCAAAATTACATTTTTGAGAATTCATCCACATTGTATAGTTGCTCTTCATTCATTTTCATTACCATAAGGTACATTTTCTCAACCTTGGCACTATTGACGTTTTAGGCCAAATAATTCGTTATAAGGAACTGTACTGTGCCTTGTAGGAAATTTAACAGCATCCCTGGCCTCTACACGCTAGATGTCAGTAGCATTCCCCCTACTTGGTTGTCTCACACACACACACACACACACACACACACACACACACACAAAAAGCCTCTGGACATTGCCAAATGTCCTCTGGGGCCCAAATTGCCCCCTGTTGAGAACTCCTGCTGTAGAGCATTTTACTGTGGGTCTCTAATTATTTACACATTCTACTGTTGGTAGACACTGCGCTGTTTCCAGTTGGAGGCTATCACAAATAATACTACTCAGAATATTCTTACTCGTGTCCATCTTATGAATGTTTTTATGCATTTCTAGGAGAATTATAAGGTCATAGCATATAAGCTTCTTTAATTTTGATAGATAAATCCAAACGTTTTCTAAAGTTGTTGAGCCTATGGACACTCCTATCAACAGTGTGTGGACAGTCCCACAGCTCCACACCATCACCAACATTTGCCATTGGCAATCACTCACTTTAACTCTCCTGGTAGTATAATATATTTTTATAAATATATTGAATTTGTATTTAATATATTAATTACATTTGATATATTATTTCCAATGTACTTAATATAAATATATTAATTATATTAATATTTAATAAAATATTGACTTCATACTAATATATCAATATATTAATAAAATTAATAAGTTAATATGAACTAGTTAATAAGTTATAAAATTTATTAATAAGTTAACTAATTCATTAATTAATTATTAATATATTACTGATCATTGGTGAGGTTGAATGCCCTTATTTGTTTATTGGTGACTTGGTTCTCCTTTTTGTGCAGTGCCTGTTCATATCTCTTGCCCGTTTTTCTACTGTGTTGTGTGATTTGTAGAAATTCATTATGTGTTTGGAATACACACTCTGATTTGTCAGCTGTATTCTGTATTAGTCTGCTAGGGCTGCTGTAATGGAATGCCACAGACTGGGTGGCTTAAACAACAGAAACTTATTTTATTATTGTTCTGGAGGCTGGGAGTCCAAGATCCAAGGATTGGTTTCTATGAGACCCATCTTCCTGACTTGCAAACACGCCTTCTTACTGAGCCCTCACATGGTTTTCCTTTGTGTGTATACTCCTTGTGCCTCTTTTTTTCTTCTTATAAGGACACCAGTCCTATTATATTAGGGCCCATGTTTAGGACCTCATTTAACTTTAATTACCTCTTTAAAGGCCCTAGCTCCAAATGGATTTGTACTAGGGGTTAGGGCTTCAATATATGGCCTTGGAGGGAACACAACATATGCAAAGTCCATACATAGGCATAGCAGATATTTTCTGTCACTTGTGACTACCTTTTTTCACTCTCTTAATGCTATCTTTTGATTAATAGAATATCTTCATTTTAGTGGTAGTCCCATTTATCAGCCTTTTTCTGTGAATTAGTGCTTTGTATTTTGAGAAATCTTTTCATAACCAAAAGTTACAAAGACATTTTGTGTTACCTTTTATAGCTTTATTATTTTGTCTTTTACATTCAGATCTACAATCTAATAAAACTGATTTTCATGTGTTTTGTGAAAATGAAGTTCAAGGCTTATTTTTCCCATGTTGAGATCCAATTGGACCAGCAGCATTCATTGAAAATGCGGTCCTTTCCCCACTGCTCTGGAGGGCCTCCTCTGTTGTTAATTAGATGCCTGTTATGCACTGGTAAGTTTCTGGGTTCTTCAATCTCACCCATTGGTCTATATTTTTATCTTATGATCAATACCACTCTGACCTGATCACTTTACATTTATTATATATCTTAATATTCAAAAACCAAATCCTCTCACTTTGTCTTTATCAAGAATGTTTTAGAAGTTCTTATCTGTTAGAGGTACAAACTAGTATTTGAAGGTGAAATTATCTAATACTTGGAAAATGTTTTAAAATATATCAGTAAAATGATAGGGGAGATAGATGAAATAAAATTGATGAAGACTTTAAAAATTTTTTGAATCTAGGAAATAGGTACATAAGGGGTCATTATGTAATTTCTACTTTATATGTATACTTGAAAATATTTATAACAAAATATTAAGAAGAAAAATCTATTCTATATATGACCAAAAATGTATTAAATATTCTTGGCTCTTAAAAGCCATTGAATTGTTCATGGTAAATGGATGAATTATATGGCATTTTTTTCTACATATACAACTATATCTTCTGTGACTGAAAATAGAATTCAATTTTTTTTTTTGGTATAATTAATATACAATTACGTGAGCAGCATTGTGGTTACTAGATTTCCCCCATTATCAAGTCCTCACCACATACCCCATTACAATAGAATTCTATTTTAATTTATTTTCTTATATGTTTTATTTCTTTTTTCTTGTCTTACTTCAATAGCCAGGATCTTCAAAACAATGTTCAATTAGCAAAACAATGGTAACAGGCATCCTTGGATTGTTCCTGATCTACAGAAATTTTCAACATTTCACCCTTAAGTAAGACACTAGCTGTATCATTTTATAGATTCTCTTCTAATTAAGGATGTTCATTTTTACCAGTTTGCTGGAGGTTTATAACCATAAATCAAAGTTTATGTTTATCTAATACTTTTTAATTTTTATCTAATGAGGTGATCATATGATTTTTCTTTTTCATCATGGTATGGTAAATGCCATGGCTTGCTATTGAATATTATCCAATTTCTGTTTTTATTGGAAATTAAATTTTTTTATATATTATCTTTATTATATATTATTAGATTTGGTTTGTTAATATCTAATTAGAATATGTGCATTTATATTCATGAATGCTACTATTGTATAATTTTTTATGCCATTTTTGGGTTTTAGCATTAAAGAAGCACTGAAATTAGCTGCAGTATTTACTTTTTTTCCCAAGACAATGAAAGAGTTTGTGAAAAATTAGCATTATTTATTCTTTGAAATTTGGGTACAGTTTTCAGTGATGCCATCTGAGCTTGGAACTTTAATTGTGAGATTTTTAAATTATAGATTTAATCCATCTCATTGTTACTGGACTATTTAAGCTTCCTATTTCTTATTGTGCCAGTTTCAGAAATTGTATTTCTTTAAGTATTTATCTATTTCATGTAAGTTTTCAAGTTTATTGTTTTAAGGTTCATAATATCCTGCTATAATTTAAAAATCTGTGGTAATGCTTCTTTTTAATTCCTCACTTTGTTTTTTTTACTGTTTTGTTCTTGATCATTTTCACCAAGTGTTTAGCACATTTATTACTTTTTCATATAACCAATTCTGGCTGTGTTAATTTTGTTTTCTTGTCATTAACTTCTATCTTTATTTCCTTTTTTCTATTTTCTGTGTGTATGTGTGTGAGTGTTTAATATCTTGAAAGGAATGTTTATGTCAGTGATTTTCAGCTACTCTATTTTTTTTCTAGTAGAGCCATTAAAGACTATAAACTTCTCACAAAAACTGGCTTTACTACATTCGCAATTTTTGTATAGGATTTTTAATCATCATTCAGATTAAAATATTTTATAATTTTATGGGAATTTCTTCTTTGGTTCAGGTTATTTCTAAATTCATTCTTTTAAAATTTTTCATTATGGAAAATTTCAAACACATATAAAAATTGAGATAATAGTTTAATGAATCCACCTTGGATCATAACCAAGACTAAACAATTATTAATTCAAGAGCATTTCTTTTCATCTTTATCCCCATATACTTCTCCCCTCTCAGGACTATTTAGAACAAAATCATTGGTAAATATTTCGTTTGTAAATAGCTTAAAAATAAAAGGATTCCCAATAATTCTTTAACATAACCTAATATTGAGTTTGTTTAAATTTTCCCAGTTCTCATAACTTAATTTTTGCAGTTTATTTAACCAAATAAGCCAGGATATCTACATTTCACAAATGATTGATATACTAGAAATGTATTTCTGAATTTCCAAATGTATGTGGATTTTCAAGGTGTCTTGACATAATTTATTTCTTGTGGAATTTCATCTGATCAGAGAACATACTCTAACTTTACTTGTTTGGAATTTGATGAGACCTGTCCTGTATTTGGACAAATTTTGGAAATTTTCTATGGAACCTGTAAAGAATTTGTATTGTATTCTGTAGTTTGGAGTTGCAGTACTCCAGATGTATTCATTAGATCTACTGTGCTGTGTTTTTCAAATCTCTAATGTCATTATTGATTATTCTCTCCTAGTTCGATCATTTACTGAGAGAAAGATGTATTCAGCATCTATTACCCTGAATATAGCTTTCTATATTTCTTCCTGAATTCATATAAATTTTGTTTTGTATACTTTAAAACTAAGTTATTAAGTACATATAAATTTTAAATTATTTACTTGTTGAATAGAACTTTTATCATTATGAAATATTTCTCTTTATCTTTAAGAATCTTTTTTACCTGAGTTCTTACATAGCCACAATACTTTGTTTTGATTCATATTTGCATGATACTTCTTTTTCCATCCTTTACGTACAAATTTTCTGAATCTTCATGTTTTAGATATGGCCCTTTTATAGCATTGTTTTTAATAAAGTCTTTTGATTCTGCCATTAGTATCTGATATGTCTGTATTTGAATCTATAGTGTTAATTGTTTTTGCTTTAAATTTGTCCTGGCTGATGTGTATTTCTTTTTTCCTTATTTTCTTGTCTTTCAAAAACTAGTATATTTATTATTTTTATTTTCTTGTCTTACAAGACAAGCTACTGAAATATAAGGTACTGAAATAAAAGCTACTTTTCCCCTCTTATTTTAGCTATTTATTCCTCTAGAGATTAAAACATGCACTCCTGACTATAAGAGATAATATTTCCCAAAGATAGATTCTACAATATCTCCCATCCCACATGCTTTTCTAGAACCTTGTTAAGCCCCCAGTGGATATAAGCCTACATCTTCACTTGAACTTGGGCAGGCTATCATGACCATCTCAGTTAATAAAGTCAGTGGATATAATGCTATGTGACTTTCAGGGCTAGGTGGTAAAAATGCCATCTGCTTCTTTCTTAATCTTTCAGGATGTTTGTTCTTAGAACTCAGACTTCAGACTTTGAGGAGGTCAAAAATCCCATGGAGAAGCTCATGTGGAGAACTATAGTCCCTGGCACACAGCCCCATCTGAGTTCCCAGTCAATAGCCAGACACATGAGTGACTTATTTTGAAAAAGGCCCTGTATTTCCCCTCTTGGAATAGAAATGAGCTGTTCTTGCTCTGTCCAGTCATAATTCCTCATCCAAAGACTCTGCAAGCATAATAAAATATTTGTTTTATTCCATTAACTTTTGGGAATGTTTACTCAAGAGCAATATAACATTAACTTATCAAAATCTTACTTTATTAATAATCTTTATTGTCTTCCTAAAAAATGCAAGTAACTGAATAATTTAGCTTTACATACAACCTCCATAGCCACCCAACTTAAATGTCATGTGCTTCTTAATTCCTTTAACATTTACATATTGCTAGAACTATTTTATAAGTCAATATTCATTAAGACTTAACCATATTTTTATCACTTTATTTATCTTTATTCTTCCCTACATTTCTGTACTTCCATCTGGGATAATTTTTCTTCTGCTTCATTTCTCCTGATGGTAATAAATTGTGTTTTTTTTAAAATTATTTGTCTAAAATTATCTATATTTTTGTTTCATTCTTTAAAAATATTTTCATTTGGTAATGGTACCAAATTAGAAGTTATTTTCTTCTGACACACTAAAAATAATTCATTTGTTTGGGGGCTTCCATTGTTTCTGTTGAGAAGTTAGCTGTTGGTCTAATTATTGTTCATTTAACTGTAATCTTAAACTGCTTTTAAATTTTTCTTTTTTTTTCTTTTTACCAGTTTTAGTATAATGTGCCTAGGTTATTTTTTATATATACCAGTAGGGGTTCATAAGGCTTTTTAAATCTGGGGTTTAATACTTTGTATCAGTTTTGAAAATTCTCAGCCATTATCTTTTCTACTATTATTTCTGCCACATTCTTTCTACTGACACTCTAATTATAGCACCTACCAGGCTTACTCACTGAATCTTTAACATCTTTTACCTTTAATTATGAATTTTCTATCTTTTTTAATATTCATTTTGGCCTCTTCTGACTTATATTCCAATATCTACATTCCAATGAACACATTCTTTTAATTGTGTCTAATATTCTTAAAAACTATTCAGTGTGTTCTTAATTTCATACATTTTCAATTGCAGAATTTCCAATTTGTCCATTTTACAATCTTGTCACTTTTTTGTACTTCCCCATTCTCAATCTTGCCTTTTTCTTCAACAAAGAAACATCCTAAGTCTATGTATATTAGCTGCAATATCTGAAATTCTAATAAGTATGTTTTATTGTATTGATTTTTTTCCCCCTGTTCATTCATATTGTCTTATTTCCTCATGTACTTGGTAATCTTTTATTGTGTGTTAAACATTTCATTTGAAAATAAATGTAGACATAATTTGAAAATATTATTTGAAGCCATGAATGGTGTACCTACTTTCGGAGATACATATTTCTTTCTGCTAAATCTGGGCACTGGCAATCCAGAATTTCCTGATCCAGTTTCAGAGACTGATACGATTGAAAGCACAGATGTAGTCCCTTGGAAGTCTGTCTTGAGCATAGGGGATCCCAACCTTCAAAGCTGGGTGTAGAGCCTATTTGGGACCCCTTCTTGTATGATTCTAGACTCCAGTTTTTTGGGGTTTTTTTATCCCAAGCCTTAGGAGCCTGTCAAGAGTGAAATTAAACTTTATTTCAGGTTGATTCTTCTGAAACCAGCAAATATACCAAAAGAAAATGATCCCAAAGTTTGGACACATCTCCGTTGGTTTTTGTCTCCTCAGAGATCTTACCTCTATATGTAGCCACTAGCTGATTAGTTCTCTGATATCTTTAAACTGTTTTGCCCAGATTTTCTATTTACTCTCACAGGGAGAGTTAGTTCAAATTGTTAACCCCCCAATAACAATACCAGAAATCTTCATAACTGACAACCAAAAGTCTACTCATAATAATGATAGCTTAGAAAAATTGAACTGTTCAGTTTTACAATAAATAAATTAATTTATTATGAATTTATCTATAACACTCGCTCTGAGTGAATGGGATTTTAGTTACTGACCTGCCACTGTGGAAATAAAGTTGGGTATAATCCTTTCACCCCTAGAACATAAAAGAACCAAAAATTTATCTGTAACAGGGATACATCTGGCACGTATCAAAATTACCCCTAAATACTAATTACAATCTGCTATTATTCAAAAATACCACTATTTTTGGATCCAAAATAAAACATCATCTTTTCTCCTTAATTCTTGCAAATGTGATATTGGAACCCAAGGGCTCTAATTTTAAGTAACAAAAGAGTGACCAAATAGTATTTACATCACATCTGTATGAGGGGAAAAGATTTCTTCCAAAGAAGAAGATTTTTTTAAGTCATTCAACTACCAATAATATTTATGTAATACTTAGTACATGACCTGAATGTGTTATATGTTTTCATGAACACTATTCTATTTAATATATACAATACATATCTGAAGTAGATATTATTAGCCTTCTTTTACTAACAGGAAAACAAAAAGTCTGAGAAGTCAAATGATGCACTCAATTACATGCCTAAAATAAGGCAATGGCAGCAGAAGACAGGTTCAGATCCAGGACCCCTGAATTTAGAAATTTAGGTAGAAAATATAGACTTGAGGCTGGGAATTTTGAAAGCCAGCAATCAATAGTTTAAAAGAAATATTTAAGAAGAAAGAAAGGAAGGTAGGTACGGCTCCACATTCATTGCTTCTGAGTTAGAGACACTTTATAAACCCATAAAATGTGATTGCAAAAAAGCATATTTTTTGAGAGAATTAAACCCCATCTGTTCTGTTATGTATGAGTAACTTAGACACAACTGACTGAAAAGAATAAAATAATAGACTAGAAAAAGTACAGAAACAAACAAAAAGGTTATAAGGAAAGAAAATTGCAAGGCTTATTTGTTTAGGTGGTAACTTCTTATTTAGCAAGTTGGTTTGTAATTATTGTTAGTAAATTTAATTAGATACTATGGGACCCATAAAGCAGTATTTTAAGCAATTACTGAATTAAATGTTTTAAGATTAAGTCTTGCTGAGGAAATAAAATTTGATTATAAGAAAGTGCATTAAAAGTGTAGCATTAGAAAGAAAATGTTTAATAATCTGTCTCAAGAATGCAAATTTAGTATTTTTGAGACAAGGTATTCAGTAAGAAACAGTATATTCATGCTGGGCAAGCCTCCCTTTTATCCACAGTCTTCTCAGAATGACCCCAGACTTGTTGCCTAAAGACCCAAACCTGAGATCCAGTTTGACCACTGACTAGGCATGCAGCCTTAATAAATCACTCGTCTCTCAGATGTTGTTTTCTTAAGCTAAATATGGGGATGAAGTGTCCATTCTACATATTAATTTTTAAAGGTGACTATACAAGTGAGTTTTTATAATCATTTATCTAAATCACTCAAATAGTAAGTTCAACTTTCATAAAAAGAAAGCAAATAGAAGTTTGTTACATCCATCTTTTTCCCCTTCGTTCCTATTTTACAGCAAAAAAAAAAGAAAGAAAGGAAAAAAAATCCATAAGGATTTGACCTAAAACAGAATATGGTAGTGAAGTTAAAAGTGTGCGTGCATTTGCATATATGTTGGGGTGGGTGGTAATAACAGCAATTCCAATTTCTAGTTTCCTTCCATTGAGCAAGCAATTCATTCCTTCCAATGAATTAAAAGTAGAGACTCCAGGGCTGGCAGCCTCCTGGGCACCTGCTAGAGAACTGAACTCCTTCTATTTCAACTACTCAGTAAATGTGGTGTTTTCTATGGAATTGCAAGCATTTTTAAAAATTTGTCTGAATGTTTTCTACATTTACAAGTTAAAGAGGAGGAAGCAATTAAAAAGAAATTAAATTAAATGCAAGAATCTGCATAAGGAAGTGGAAAGAGGAGACCTAGAACTCAAGAAAACTTCTGAGCTGGACTCGGCCATGAACCAGCTGCATGAATTTGAGAAAATTCCTGAGTATCCTCATGAATAAGATGAAGCCAATTAACTAGATGGTTCCTAAGACCCTCCTCAGTTTTCAAATTAAAAAATAATTTTAATTTGCATATTTATGTATCTAATATTTGGAAATTATTCTCTGGCAATACTATATCTGGAGGTAGTAGGTATATAGAGAATGGTTTTAAATAGGTGTACACATGAAACCGTGAGTGAAATACACATTGATGTTTTTCTTAAGTGATCTAATCATCCATGAGTTATTTGAAATAATACATGGCAGTACAGTTGGCCAGACTGACATCCTACAGTGGCTGCTCAACAGCCACCATTTGTGGAAAACTCACTACACCTGAGATACTGTGTGAAGCAGTTATATATACCCTTTTCTTTAATTATTTCATGACTCTGTGAGTGGTTGTAAGACATTCACAGATGAGGAAACTGAGGATCAGGCCAGGAGTAAAGACTGGATCACAAGTCTGCCTGACTCCAGCTACACAATACTGATGATACTAAAAACCTACATCACGCTTAAGACAGTCCTTGAAGATGCTCCGTTCTTAAAGAACTGTGAATTGGAAGAGGCTGTGGGATCTACTGCAGTTTAAACTGTTGGCAAACTTTTACGGTTTGGTTAGTAAATTCATTATTCAGTTATATAATTACACCTACAAGTAATAAAATGTTCTTTTATACAGATCAGTCTGAAAGACTCGAAAGTCCACATTACCCAAGAGAAATGAGGACAAAGTTCTCTAGATCATTCAAATCCCTTTCTCAATTTACCTCCGCCTACCCCAAGCTGAACTTTCCATTAAAATCACTGCAGTATGAAAAAAGAAAATGTAGTCACTTGAAAGAAAGGGGGAATAAAAAGGCCTTGTGTTGTCTATGCAAATCAAGATCCATGTATTAGTGGCACGGCAAACTCCCAAACTGTTTGGGTGATCTGTACCATTTTCTCCTTCTCATGCCATATTACCTTCATTTAAGTAAGAAATGGTTTTAAATACAGCCTCAACAGTTACCAGGGCTTTTTTTAGACATTTTGATGGACAATTCAGGTTGCCCTAGCTTTGTGTTTGTTATCAATTTTATCTACAGAAAAACTAGAGGGCAAAATATCTATGGTATGAAGGTACAGATTTTTGAAAGGGGATCTAGCAGACTTATTTTAGGCTGGGGTGTTGATATGCTTGAAATAACGACTGAAACCGCAGGCTGCGCTATCCCAGAGCAAACGCACCTCTGCTCTCCACCCTCTACCTCTACACATCCATCCTAAATGAGCCACAGGTCAGGCTCCTGATTTCCACTCCTGGAACTTTGAAAATGGGAGGATATAAAGTCCATACTGAAAGTGATAAAGAAAGAAAGGTGAGAGTCGAATTCTGCAACAGAGAAGGAGGGTATCTCAAATCGTAATAGAAGAAAATCCAAGGTCATCTTCGGAAACTAGGTAGAGTGAAATGGGAGAAGGGCAACCAATTCAGAGCCAGAGAAACCCAGAGCGCCAGGGAATGTGTGAACAGGAATAGATCAGAGCAGGGGCGAGCAAACTTTTCTGTAATAGGCACTTATAAATATCTTAGACTTTGCAGAACATATGTTCTCTGCTGCAACTGCTCAACTCTGCCTTTATAACAGCTATAGAAAATATGAAAATAAATGAGTGTGGCTGTATTTCTATTAAGGTTTATGTATGGATACTGAAATTTGAATTTTTTATGATTTTCACATTGACTCTGTGTGCTTAAAAATAGATACTTATGAGGTGGTTGCACAAAAATGAATCATGAGCCTGATTTCTAAAATAAATATTTTAAACAAAATACCAATAATAGAAAATACTACTAATAGCCATTATTTAAATAAATTTTAATGTTTCAGGAACTGTTCTTTACATGTATTAAATCTGACAAAATAGGAACTATTATTATCCCCATTTTACAGATAAGAAAACAGACAATAAACACAATAGTATTAAGATAGCTATAGCTATCCACAAGCCTTTATCTGCAAGTCTGAAATCCTAAAAGTTTAGAAATGGAAAAAATGTATTACAAAACCTGACCTGGCCTGAATTGAGTTGATAGCAAAACCTGACCTGGATTCATATATGGTTCTGCACAATCTTTATTCCTCCTACTTAGGGTTAGCATTCATACATTACATGGCAGAAATATTAATTTGTTTAATTTAGGATGCTTCCCCAGCCCTGCTGGACTTGTTTCATAATAGCTGATATATGAATATTATCTTGTGGAAGTTTAAAAAATTCTGACTTTCCAAATGTTATCTGGCCCTACAGATGTTAGATGATGAATTAATTGCATTCCTATTTTAAATCCATATTCTCCACTAACATATGAATTGGTTCTCATGAATGATAGTGTGGTCCACTAAAAAGAAAACGAGATTAATAGGAGTCTTTGGGTCCAATCCATTCTCTTACTAATTAGTTGGAATCTTAGAAAATGTGCTTCACCTTCTCTGAGTCTCATTTTTCTAATCTTGATCAGGGGTTATAAACTCAAATGCTCATCAGGCAGGCAAGACACGTAAGTGGGAGGAGCAGAGCTGCTGTGGTTCCTGGGAGGGCAGAGGCCACAGCAAATTGGAAAGCAGAGGCTGTGACTTCCGCTATGTGAACATGGTTGGCTTCGATCTTCTGAAAATTTCTTTTGAGAAAAACCAAAGCCCAGATTTTTATGTGAATTGACCTAAATTTAAAAAAAAAAAGAAGAAGAAGAAAATCCAAAAAACTATGCAGGCCAACAAAACAGGTCAGTAGGCAAAATGTGATGTCCGCGCTATAACCCATAACAGGCTGATGGGCTGTGATAATGTCATGTGCTACGTTCACACGCAAATCCCTGTCCCTGTGGTCTCACCTGCAGCTGACAGTGGCTCTCGCTTCTCTAACCCCTGCAGCATTTACATATTCCACTTAATGCTTGGCATGGGCTGCCTTCCATTTTCCGTTATCTTCTCATATTGTCATGTCTTTTATCCTTAACTAGATTATAAGAACCTTGAGGGTCCTTGAGGGTGACAACGTATCTCTGACTTGCCATAACAATCAGCACTGTGTCTTGAGCACAGTAAGGACTTGATGAAAACATTTGGATTTATGTTAAAACCAGCTGTAAATAGCCAAGGCTAAGTCAGAACTTAGTGGGAAACACTGTAGTAAAATCACCTAAAAGGGGCTTTGGAATCCAGCCCAAGACCAGCTCCTTTGCTTCAAGCTATGTGACCTTGAGTTTGTCACACAATTTCTCTGAGGGTCAATGTCTTGCCAATAGGTTTCAGCCCTGGGTAAGTTCACTATGGATTCAATGTGACCATAGAAATGACAGTAGAGCATTCTTGGGGTGAAAGGGCTACACCCAATTCTATTTCCACTGGCAGGTAAATCACTAAAA
This sequence comes from Manis pentadactyla, assembly GCF_030020395.1. Lineage (NCBI taxonomy): Eukaryota > Metazoa > Chordata > Mammalia > Pholidota > Manidae > Manis > Manis pentadactyla. Next base: position 102,820,689 of record NC_080029.1, on the reverse strand, counting down.
TCTCCTCCACTCAGAGCAAGTGTGCATGCAGCAAGCCAGTCTCTGCCTCTGGGCCTCTCCACCTGCACAGCCATCCTCTGGGCCTCTGTCCTCAGTGCTGCCACCACTCCAGCCTTTGTTCTGCTCTCCTGCAGTCTTGCAGCCATGCCACCGTGTCACCCAGAGCACTGGGCAGAGTTCTTTATATAGAGTCAATACCAATGTATTGCCCACAGGTGTGTAGTGAGCTAGCCAACCAAGGCCAGGTGAGAATCCTGGCCACAGGAACCTTCATTTAATCCATAGTCAATTTCTTAAATTGAAAACTGGAAGGGTAAATGAAATGATGTATAAAAGATGTCGCACAGAACAGATGTCAGTAACTGCTGTTTCTTTTTCTGCTTATGCATCTAAGGGAAGGGAGTTTCTTATAAAAGATCAAAGACTACTCCTCATATGGCTCTTCATCATGCACAGAAAATCAGGTCCAAAAACTTCTGTGGAATCCCCACAGTTTAATGCATCTCAGGACAGCTCAAGACATGATTTAACTTTACAGTGTATCTTGTGTGATTTCAAATCAGCTATAATTTTCTAAGTCTCTTGAAAAATCATTTTCTTTCTCTTTTTTAACTGAAGTATAATTTAACTATTATATTGGTTTTCAAGTGATTCATCAGTTACATCCATTTTTACATCCTCACCCCCACTAGAACAATTACTATCTGGCAACATAGAAAGATGTTACAGAGCCATTGACTATATTCTCCATACCACACTTCCATCCCTGTGACCAACTTATATTATGATTGAGGAAAAACAATGTTCTTTCAAAGCAATCAAAATGCCCTGCAAGTTTAAGGTCTTTGACAAGAAGTTATTCATTGCTTCAAAAAGAGTTCAAAGCAAACTTGGCAAAGCATAAAGCTGTGGACAATTTTCAATATATGCATCAGAGAATTTACTCAAGGATGTGGTCCCCAGGATTACTTTGTGCAGACAGTAATAAATTTGTAAAATAAACAGTCTCATTAGGAAAACATACGCAGTGGTTTAGTATTCACAGACACACTTGTGATGTTATTAATGTCTATCCGCATGGGCTGGGTGAACAGAAGATTGCCAATGACTGTGATAAAAGGGAGACTGTAAACAGGACTCCTAAAATGTCATAGACTGTTAATCACAGAATCTCAGCTTTGGAAGAGACTTTCGTAACAACCTCATCCAGCTCGTCTCTCTACAACTTCCTCATGGCTGTCCTGGAGCTGCTTAAACATTTTCAACCTGGGGGGTGTTTGCTCTTTCCCATGATACTGTATCATACTGAGAGGAATAAAACTTAGACAAGACCAGCTTCATAGTGTGCCTTAGTGTGGTCTCTGCAGATATGCAGGATACTTTAATATGTAGGCACCCATCTTTGTATGTATATATATTGTATATCCCATTATGTCCTGATAATACAGAATAAGTCTAATGCCTTTTTTTACATGTTGTCACACTTCAATTTCAAAATATCTCTGAACTACTTCTCAAAATGTCTCAAACAGTTGTGGCTATTGAATAATTCAGATTGCACTGCAGCTCCATTCAGAATGGTTTATGAAGGCTTTCCTTTAGACTGCAGGGGCTCCTGAAGGGTCCCCTTAGAAATCAGCCCCTAGGCTAGATGACAGGAAGGGACCAGAAAGTTCTATTGGAAAGTGATAGAGAACCCCAATCTAGGATTACCAGATTTAGCAAGCATAAACTATTTGTTTATCTGAAGTATACATTTAACTGGACATCCTACATTTCATCTGGTAGCATTACTCCAATTCCTTAATTTGAGAAAGGATTTGACTGTGAGTACTTTGGCAGATGTATTTCACATCATCTCCCACAGTGCTCCACCTGTTGGGGTCAGGGAACAGGATCTTCATTATGACAGGGAAAAGCTGAGGTGCAAGGACTCTAAATCATCCAAGGTCAGAGAGTTAGTGGCAAATAGTCTGAATATCCCCTAGTGTCTCCAGACAGACACAAATATTTAATTCATTATGGAATTTCTTTTTCAGAGTAGGTACTCATTGAGATGTACCTGTCATAAGTACAAAACTTCCATTTCCCTCTTGTTCTGTTTTGCCTGCACAGTGCCAACATTTATAGCTATTTCCCAAAACAGTATTCAAGTGAGACATATTCAAGGGACAACCTTTACCTACCACAGCGTGACTTATTGACTGAAACAATGAGTTATTCTTCTTTGGGAGAAAGGGCAATTTTTTAAATCAACCGAAGAAGTCAGATAAACAACAACTTAGTAACCCATTATAAGACACTGATTAAATCTGAGAATAGAGAATCCACAATGAGGTGTGGAGTGTGTTGCCCTAAAAGGCAACCTAACAGATACACTTCTTCTCTCAGGAGACAAAAAGACATTTTAAATATAGCACTGGTCTAAATATTCAATAATGTTTATGTAAAGACAATCCAGTTTTTCTTACAGTAAAAGTTACCACTTGAGACAACATCACTTTCAGGAATACTCAGCCACAATTAAGAAAATAGTTATCAAATTGGATTAAACAGGGGCATGGGGAAAAATTACTGTCTTAATAAACTTACAAACTCATTTACCATGAGATATCAACATCAGCTAGGATTTTAAGATAAAAGACTGCCAAAACAAGCAACATTAGAATGAGTATGGTAACACCTTGAATTAGCATGGCAAAGTTACTCTGCCTAGATCTAAAACAACCACATGTAAACTTCTACATCTTCCTCCAACATTAATGTCTAGATTCCAATGAGCAAATGTAGATATTTCCATGGGAGAAGCTCTGTAATCTGAAAAACTAAGTTTAACAAAATTCGGTGAGCATCTTGACCCTAACATGTCTAGGACTTTTCTTTCCCCATTCTTCAAATTTTAATGTTCAAATGCCCCCATTGGCCTCATTTCTTGTTTCTACTTCTCAGATAAAAGAAATGGTCTAACAATTTAGTCATTGACTTCCTGGAAATGATCATGTGGAGGTATAGAGTATGACCTCTCTGCATCTCATTCTCACTTCAGTGAGCCTCAGTTTCCTCAAGAGAGGAGGGCACTGAGGGACTCTTCTGGCCACCTTCAGGGAGGGTCTGAGGGCTGGAGACAGAGTGAAATCCCTGGCTCACAGAACCTCTCTCCACATCTATTTAACATAGCATGTGTGCAGATAACACTGAACTCCAGCATGAACTTCCAAGTCTAGACAGAAATGTTTGAAAACAGTGATGACAAGATGGGCTGGCTCTAAACAAACATAAGCCCCAGTACTACTAGGAAAGAATTTCAAAAGATTACTGCAGATTCACCTGAAAACTCAGTCATTAGAGGAAGGGAAAGAAATTAACTTTTACCTCCTACCTGTTATGTACTAGGCTGTTGATCATTATGATAGGACACAGGAAAAACCTTAGATATAACTTTAATAATCTACAGCTACTTACTTATTAAATTAGATGACCCATGAGTATCTTTTATTGACACTAGCCATAAAAGTGAAATAAACAATTCCCAGAAGCTACTCTAGGGTTGTCTTCGCTGACTGGGTTAAGGGCTCTTTTGCCTTTTTTCTATTTGCTTGAGACTGACTCAAATAGCATCTAAGTCATAATGAGAGATAAGGTCATTCAGATACAGAACTTTACATGCATGTTCATATAAATAGAAAGTAAAATTTAAGGGTATGGTTAATTAGTTATTCAAAAGAAAATAATTAAATTAAAACCGTGATTGCTTTTTGTCCTAGGCTGGTATTTTAATCAGTATTACTTCCCTTATTGGAAGTCAATAAGTTATTTAATGACAGGTTGGTGGAGTCACTAGGTGTTCATCAATAGCATTTCCTCTTCCTAGGTGCACAGGAAGAGCACATTTCCCAGTCTCACTTGCAATTAGATTGCAAGCTCTGGCCAATGGAGTGGCCTGGCCCCTAACAGTTCCTGTGAGGTCCTAGATTTTCTCCCGCTAACTGGAATTAAAGAACTCCAAGATAGTGAAGCCATCCATCCTAAAGAAAGTGCCCAGATGTCTGTGTCCCACTTGGAAGATAGCCTCTTAATCTGCATTGAGCTGTCATGGGAACACAAAAGAAATCTTTGCTTTGTGAAGCCACTGAGATTTTGGTTTTGTTTATTATAGCAGCTTTCCAACATTACCCTGACATCAAGGAAGGGGCTTGCTCTAACCCAGTATTCTGAGTCATCCTGGCATGGTTCATCATTATAGAAAACAGCCTAATCCAAAAGGGAGCAGGGAGGAAATGGTGACAGTGAGAGCTGGCAGCAGAGATCATGTAATACACTAAAAGCAAAATGGACAGTGGAGTTGGGAACCTAAGGAAGGTGAGACAATTCAAAGGCAGAAACAGCAGAGGGTGAGACAGGCCTGGAGAACACATCCTGGAGATGGTTCCCTTTTAGGACTGAGAAGGCAGGCTCCCAACAGGGAGGCGAACCCTGAGGATCTTCCTGACTGCACTTGGTGTTTATCTTTCTGATTCAGACTAGAAGGTGAACCACTGTACAGTCAGACCAGTTGACATGTATACTGCAGCCCAGAGCTCAGAGACAGACACTGTGGTTTGCATGTCTAATTCGGAGGCCTAGATAATAGCTCGGAATTCCAAGGGCACCATGAGACTAGAGTGAGTGAATCTTAAAACCAGGCAGTTTTCTATAATAAAAGTAATATTAGCCAGCTAGAAATTCTTGAAGAATGAAGTTACTTATTTACATGTTTCACTCCTCAAAAACCCTCACCCCTCAACAATTTTGAGAACTAAACATAAGACTTTCTTCAATGAAAGCTTTTTCACCTGGTGATGGTCCACAACAGCATATTAAAACCTCTAATATTTTGGCAAGCATATCCAAAGAGATGGGAGGGAATTCTTCAATTAAAGCCTGTTTCCTGAAGGTAAATTAAATAGTAACTCCAGTAGTTCCTATTTAACTTCTCTTAATAGGATTTTTAGGTGGTGGTTCCTGCTGATAAACTGAGTGCAGAGGTGCAAGAAGCACAGGAAATACAGGAGGGAAGTAAAGGGTGTGAAGAAGTATGTATTTTTGGAAGATTTCCATTTAATTCTTCGGAATGAGCTTCTGGTTCATATTAGCATCAAATCTTGGGAAATCACAGACACATGGCATTTGTTTCCCATCTGCATGTTGAATGAAACAGTGTAAACTCAGTACAAATCTATTCCCTGCTGATCCTAACTAAAGGAAGCACAATGGAAATTTGAGGCATTGCCCTGCTAGCCCCCTACTGCAAATTATAAAGTGAGGAGAGACCTCACCACAGCCTCCTCTTCCTAAGTGAACTATAGATATGTTTTTCAAGCTTCAAGGATGTGATCATTTCTTTATAATATTTTCAGTAACAAATGGACCATATTTATATTGAGCCAGTATGTCAATTTACAGGCAGAAATGATAATAGAAATGAAATTATGGCCAGATCATGAAGCCTGGACGGGTCTGTGTCCCCATGAAACAGCCCTGTGACCTTGAGGTAGTGTATCTAAATAATTCTCTGTCCCTTACCTTTGTAGGTTGGCATTTTCAGTGACAGCAATATCACCAAAACACAAAAAGTCATATATACCTTAAGCATATAAAGGAAGGAGAGGAAATTGAGGCAGAGAGATGGTGAGAAGTTAGACGTGGAGAGAGGCAATCAAGTCTTTTTCCCTCCAGCTTCTTTGCACATGGCTCTAGATCAAATATCAAAAACTTATGGGTAGCAACAATGACTATTCTCTCCATGAAACTCCTATTGCCCTTTGTCACCCCTAAAATCCCTTACTTCCAAGTTATAGAACAGTTATTTGTCTACTTCCTTTCATATCCCCCCAATTACACCCTCTCCAGTGCAGCCCTTGTGTCTCCCACCTTAGTAGCCCCTGCATTGTCTGTGGAGAGTCCCATTAGCAATTTTCTGTACCAAAAAAAAAAAAAAAAAACAGTTTGTGTTAATCAATGGAATCAGCATTTCTTCCACACAATACAAAGAGTGGTCAATTTTAAAGGTCAAGTTATTCTTGCAGCATTTATCAGGTACCTAGGTTTCATTCAGGAGAGATTCCTTTTAAAAGTTTTACTTTTATACCACTGCCAGAAAAATACTAATTTGTTTCCATAACTCCTGTGGGGAAATGGAAGTTCCTATGGCCAGGATCCTCACTTGTCCCTAAACTAGTTGATGATGTAATTGGCCTACCACTAGGCTACTGCTTCCACACCCATGGGCAATAAGCAATTACTGACTGAGTCACTATATAAAGAGCTCCACCCAGCACCCTGGGCTGAGGCGGAGATAGAGGAGGATTACAGACCTGCAGACTGCTGGATGTAGATGTAATTCTAGTGTTCGAACTACCACTGTGAGAATAAAGCAAGGTATAAACCCTTTTACCCCAACGTTCCATTGTTAGTCCTTGGTCTCACTGAATCCGTGGTGAACTTGCATAGGGATGAAACCTGCAGGCAAAATAATTCCCATTTCCTAAATCCAGGAAAATAAAAATGAGTAACAGGGAAGTAAGTAGGGGTGTTAAAACAAAAACAAAAAAACCTGACAGCTATTCTTGACTGAGAGCTGATGGTTTCTAAGAGGAATCTAAACTAAAAGTGAGAAACTGACCTTCAATCAGGACCTCTCTCCTCCCCCTTGGCCCTGTGCAAGCTCACCGAGCCTCTAACTACCTATGTCCCTCCCCATCATCACCCTGCCCCTCTACGAGGCACCACGCCTTCTTCTCAACCCCATGTACATCTTGCTTTGCAAGTACCTTTCCCCTAAATCAAAACTCTTGTTTTCTTAAACATCTCATCCAGGTTAGAATGAAAGCTAGTTAAACTAATTCACATTAAGTTTATGACTAATCATCTCTCCACATACTCTTTAACCTACAGGAATGTTTTCTTATTAACTCTAACTGGTGAAATTTTAGTCAATATGGAGGAGATATTTTGGGATAGGAAGACATCCTCTCTCTTCCAGGAAGGAGAAAACCAAACACCACCAATTGTCTCTTAATCTACCCACACCACTATTCCCTAGGCTGATCCCTGATAGGGATGAAGGAGCCCTTCTCTCTCCTCACCTTCCTTAAGACCAGGGAGCCTTCCTAATTATGATACTGTCTCTCCATGAAAGGGGTTGAGATAGAACAATGGGATGTCTAGCCTTATGTCAAGCTGCAGCAGGACCTTCTTCCTTCAGTTCCCAATATTTGCAGCTTTTAATCATTATACCAGTAGTTCTAGATTCTTCAGATCAGCATTATTGGAAGGGTTTGTTAAAACACATCTCTAGACTCCACCTACAGGGTTCCTAACAGTGTGTTTGGGTGGGGGCCAAAACTGCAATTCCAACAGGCTTCTCCACGATGCTGGTGATGCTGGTCCAAGGATAGAATGTTAAAAACCACCGCTTTATGCTAAACTTCCCTTTCACAGGGAAGGGAAAGGACGTTCTAAAAAGAAGAAAGGTATGTTCAACAGTATAGCGGTGTAAAGAGCACTACATGACTGGTAACATTGGCATTTCGTTTTCCCTGGAGATTGAAGTAGAAGGAAAATGGAGTTGAGGGTGTTTGGTTTGGGATTCACAGGTCAAGACCCATATCAGTTTAGATGTGATGCTGCAATCAGCTTCTCTGGGACACTGTGACCTCTAAGTTAGGAGAGTGAGGGTGGCCAGGATTCTCACCTGGCCCTGGTTGACTAGCCCACTGCACACCTGTGGGCAATACATGGCTGTTGACTCTATATAAAGAGTTCCACCCAGCACTCTGGGCACGACATGGTGGCAGGGCTGCAAGGCTGCAGGGAGAGCAGAGCAGAGGCTGGAGTGGTGGCAGCACTGAGGACAGAGGCCCAGAGGACGGCTGTGCGGGACGACTGTGCAGAGAGACCCAGAGGACGGCTTTGCAGACAGAGGGGCCCAGAGGCAGAGACCGGCTTGCTGCATGCAGACTCGCTCTGAGTGAACGGGATTTTAGTGACTGACCTGCCACCTGGAAATAAAGTTGGGTATAACCCTTTCACCCCAAGAACGTTTTGCTGTCATTTTCTTTAGCCACATTGAATCCATAGTGAACTTGCCTGAGGCTGAAACCCATTGGCAAGACAGAGAACAGGAACTCTTTGAAGATGTAGAGAGTCATCTAGAGTCATCTAGATACAGGCAGCCTAAATTCTGAGATAAAGTTTTTTAATCCATACACGTTCATGACCTTGATTTAACTGACAGACCTGTGGAAAGGGTGGAAAAAGAAGCAAGTCTATCACTCCCTACTCCATTCTCCTTCTTTCCCTTTTGGTTCTTCCTGTCTCCAGGACATTCTAGAAAACAGGGCATACTTATACTGAGCATGGCCATTGTGCACAAATAATTTTTTGTGGAATGAAATTCTTCTCTTATACATTCTTTTATCCCCACAGTGGGGCATTCACACCTTTTCTTCACTATGTTGTTCCCTTTGTTCTCTCCCACTTATAAAGGCCTAGGTGGCTTCCTGTACCGTTTTGTTAAAAAGGGAGGTAAGATTCCAAGATCTGGACTTGGACATGGGAGGTGACTAGCCAATGAGTTTTAGTCCCAGGCAAGTTCACTCTTAGTAATTCAGAGAGACCGAGGAATGACAATGGAACATTCTTGAGGTAAAAGGGTTTATTACCCAGCTTGTTCTCCTGACAATAGATTGAGCACTAGAATTACTTCTGCATCCAAGAGTCTGCAGGTGTATAATCCTCCCTTGTCTCTGCCTCACCCCAGAGCACTGGGCAGAGTTCTTTATATAGTGACTCAGTCAGTAATAGCTTATTGCCTATGGACGTGGAACCAGTTGCCTAGCAGAAAGCCAGTTACATCATCAAGTAGTCTAGGTTCAGGTGAGGATCCTGGCCCTAGGAACATCAGTTTTCCCAATAGGAGGTGTCTACTTCTTCAGAGGTGGGTCTTTGTGCTCCAATCCAGCTTTACCAGAAAGATATCTGGTATGAAGGGAAATTGGCTCATGGTCCAATTAGTGAAAGAAAACCTATTATTCAGTATTAAAGTTAAGCAAGCTTCCTAGAGCAAAAAGAAGTGTTTGTTCTGTTTGTTCAAGCAAAGTATACCTAGTAGAGTACTGTTATTCTTCCAGGAACCCTCAGAGAGCTTAGTCATTGGTCACCATTCTAGACTGGGTTTCCCCAGAATCAGGACCTGAAATAGGATGTCAGTGCAAGCAGTTATTTGGGAGGGAATCCTAGAAAGCAGTAGCAGAGGGCTGAGACAGTGAGCCAGTGAAAGGAAAGAAGCCAACACAGAAAAAGTAGCCACATTGGGAAACGTCCCCTGCTGAGGACTCTTAGAAAATGGTATTGTACACACCTCTGAGTTGTGTCCTTATCCCTAAGTGTAAGGAAGCTGGGGGACATATTTACCAGCTCCTTCTAGTTGTTAGCTAATGGCTACGCCCAAGATGTGAACTCCCTGATTTTTGGTTTGTCCACAGATGCACCATGCATGCTCTTACCATCAAATAAATCTCACAGAGATTCGCAGAAGCTAATGGACAGTGGTCAGTGGATGTAAGGGGAGCACCCACAGCTCTTCTATAGTTATTTTGGAGATTTCTCCTCTTTTATCATTCAGTTGTCCTAAAATTCCTTGGTGTCAGTTATGAATTTTACCCATTGGCAGCAAAGCAAATATTTCAGTTTCATGTCCTTTCAGTGTCTATTAGTGTCACTTTAATTCTGCTCCATCCTGTTATTGAATTGACTGAAATAGGGAATAAATTTATCCTGAAAAATTAAACACCACCTATGCATAGATGTCTTACGAGCCCTTAAAATTAGTTTTATACAACAATTAAGTCAGAGAAGCATGCTCAACACTTTCCAACTGTGGACTGACGTAGGAAAAAAATCAAATACCCACATTTGCATTTCGTCTAGACATGGTTACAGACTAAAATGCCTCAGTTGATCAGCTTGAAGCACCAAATAAATCTCTGTCATCAATACAACAACAGTACTTACTTGTCTGTTTTGTAGCAGCACATATCAAAAGAAGAATATAAAAAAAAAAATCTCAAGAAATATATTTCCTCAGAAATATATTTCACTAAAGTATAATTGAATGGTTAGTTTGGTACTACTTTGCTAGATAAATTACAGAAGAGAAAACAGGACAAAATATAATAATTAATTGGGTAAGGACTAAATTCTAAGGAGCTAATTTAGTGTTCAAAGAAACCCATATATACAGAAACGCCATTTTTCTATTTGCACTTTGTTTACATACTACTGATGAGCTGTTTTAACTAATTCACCCGAATATTTTGTTTTAATAAATTAATTACATGGTATCATATTTTAATGAATTCAGTCAAATAAATTTGCCTTTGTAGACAAAGAGTCATTCTTGTAATGAAACATGTAATATAACCAAGTTCAACCCCTAAAATAATACCTGTTTATCTGTAGCTAATAATTGTAAAACAATAAAATAATTCAGCAATCTTGATCAAATAACGTAGGCCAAAATTGGCTCAGATGCTGCAGTAGTTGATTCAACTCATTGGGCAACAGACATCATGAGTGTTAAAGACAAATAAACATCAAATGTGCAAAACTCAACTGAGTTTATGTCTAGCCTTCATCAAGAGCCAATAAGATAAAATAAAAACCAAAAAATAAAGACCGTTTGAAAATCTCTTTAGTGTTCTTATCTAGGTGGCAGGGTATAGAAGGGAAATAAATATTTGATGTGAATAATTGATATTGTCATATGCCTTTATGATTGAAAATATTTGACTTAGTACATTGTAGAACTGGCAGAGAAAATGGAAAGTTATTAGGGAGGGAAGAAAATCTATCAAATTTGGATCACATATACATATTTGAATTATGAAGAATGAGTGAATACTGAACATCCAGTTTAATGATCCTAGCTCCTTGATCCTGCAAAAGTATTAGAACTTTTAAAGTACAAAGTTTAGATTCATACATTTATAACTGTTCACAACATTATGTTCACACCAAAACATGCAATTAACATTAAACAGTGTCCAGCCCTAAGACAGGCATTGTGACAGGAAAATGAAAGACAAATCAGTCATGGTCATTGACATCCAGAGGCTTCCAGTCTAAAGAGGGAAAGATGGACAAGAGCCAAAGAGTGGATGAGTACTCTGGTGGAAGGATCTACAGGGTAAGTAGAGGCTCAGAGAAGGAAGTCTTCAAATCACAGGTGGACAGGGAAGCAAATGTCCCAGAAAGCTTTATAAAGAATGTGACTCTCAAACTAAATATTCATTCCAGGGTTTATTTTTTAGTACCAATCAGTCTGAAATTCTGAGAACAGAGTCCAGCTTAAGGGATGAGAGAGTTTAAGAGTCCACTGGACTTGTAAATTTATGTATATATATATTCCTTTATTTGGACAGTAACCAATTCACTGAGCATCCTATATCACATTGGATAACTATAAAATCAAATAAACAATTATATTGAAAACATTGTCCCAGATGGTAAGTGAAAGTGTATCACAAAGACAGAAAAGGAGCATGTAAGATTCTGTGACGATGTTAAAGACGAGCCCTCCCGTGAAAGTTCAAGACACCAACTTCTGGGGTCAAAATTAAAGTCACTAGCTTCTGGGATCAAAATTAGAAAACTCACTAATTTCTTCTCTGTTCTTACTCATATTTCCACAGAAATGGTGGACTAATTTGGAAATCAGAGCCAAGTTAGAACTTAGCACCTAAAATACACTAAAATGCATTTAAGGTAAACCAGGAACAATACCAATACAATCTGAAATAATATGGGTAAGTATCTCTTTGATTTCTGAATGAGGAAAATCTTATAAATCTCAAAAAGTGAAGATATGATAAAGGAAAACATTAATATGCAACTTACAGATGGATATTAAAGATAAAGAAATAGCAAATATTTAGTTAGGAAAATATTTGCACCAAATACAACATTAATATATTTACTGTGTAAATTAATGAGAAAACACTAGGAGAATGTAAAACTCTCAAAAGAGAAAAGATAAATGCCAAATATAAAGAGAAATTCTCAACTTCAAGATGCAAAGAAGACAAAGTATCATTTATTCACATCAATTAAAGTTTCAATATAATACTAGCTAACAGTTACATAGTGTGTATCATGTACCAGTTATTCATCTGAGTGCTTTACCCATATTAATTTAATCCTCACAACAACCCTGTTAGGTAAGCAATATTATTTTCATCATTTCCACTTGAACACTTGTCTGAGGCACAGATAAATGAGTTAACTTGTTGAAAGTCACACAGCTCATAAGGCAGAAAACTGGCATGTGGTTGGTATTCAACACAAGCCAGTTTCTCTCCAGACACATGCTCTTAACCACTATGCTATGCTGCCTCAGGTTGATGGAAATGGTATCATGATTTGTTCTTATTCATTCATTGCTGGTTCAAAGTATTTAAGAACAAAATTTCTGGAAGACAATTTTGTATGTATTTGTCAAGAGCCTTGATAGTAATTTTTAGCCTTTTTCTCAACATTTTTGACTTCTAGGAATCCTTTTTTAAGAAATAATATTTAAAATGAAACAGATTTGTGTACAGAAAACTCATAATAGCATTATTTATAATCACCAAAACAACCTAAATGCTAAATGTAATAAGGATGTTAAAGTTGATTATAATTTATGGAGACAATGGCATATTTGGCAGCAAATAAAAATGACACTTATTAAGAGTTTTCATGATATAGGGAATATTTATGACATAATGCTAAATAAAATGCAAGATACAAAATGTTATATATATTACAATCTTGCTTATATTTAAAAATTTCTTTATTTAATTAAGTAAGCAAAACAAAATCCCCTGCTGTGATGGCACTAACTTTCTGTTCATTGTACTGCAATGAACATAGTAAGCAAACAGATTCTACAACAATTAAAAAAAATAAGTACAATTGAAAAAAGAAAGGGAAGAGCAGGATGGTGGGAACTGGGAATTCTAGGTGAGCTTGTGCAGGTTGCAAATTTAAATAAAGGGAAGCCTCATTGAGACAGTAGGACTTAAGCAAAGACTTGGAGGAGGTGGAGGAGTTAACGTGCAAATACCTAAGGGAAGAGACTTTCAGGCTGAAAGGACAGCCAGGAAAAGGCTCAGGAGCAGATGCTGTTGGTGCACTACCAGTATCCTGGGCCTGCGCTCTACAACCTGAATACTTTACTGCAAACAGCTGTGACTCACTTGCTGCAGGCCCCTATTTTCAGGCCACAGAGCATGCTCAGTCAGTGCTTGAAGCAACCTGGAAGTTAACGGCACTGAAAGTCAAAACAGCTGCCCTGTTTTTCTTGAGCTCTCTTCTCATGACAGAGGCTCTTGCTGTGATAGTAGAAGGTGGTTCTCTCCAATTCTCTGTTCATGTCTTTGGCTATCTTCTTGCAGAGCCAGTGAACCTGACATGCGGAGTTCATGTCTCTATACAAGTCGGGGAGTTTCTTCTGCCTTTCAGAGCAGTGCCTTTCCTCCTCAAACAATTCTCTGTGAATTTGCCTGACGTGTTCCTCGTGTGTATCAGGCAGGTTTTGAAGCTTCAGCTTTAGCTGCTGAATCTCAATTTCAACTTGTAGATTCTCACACTGCAAAGATTCTTCCTCAGTTTGCAGATGGGTTATTTGTACTGCAAGTTTCTTCATTCATTTGCTTTCTTCTCACAATTGTCTGGCTCTTTCTTTATGTTCCTTTTCAGGACTTGGAAGGGACATGTTGAAGTGAGGATTATCAATGACAGCCTTCAGATCACCTTCTGACCCACAGGTCAAGTATGACCATTTTCTGCTTCCCTCTTTTGAATGGAGGTGCCAAGGATCTGACAAGTTCAAGAGACTTTACAGGCCTTGTTACCATCTTGGATGAGAAAAGTGAGAAAATGGGAGATTGAATGAGAGAGAAAGAAAAAGGCTGGTACTATTCCTGGCTTGAACAATGAGTGTAGGGAATGGTAATTCCAGCCGTGGGAACTGGGGACAACGAGAAGAGGTTTTGTGAAATTTGTGAATCTTGCAAGTATTGAGTACCTTTAAAATGACTTTGAGATGTTGAACAGACAACTGGATTTCAGGGTTTGAAAGCTCACAGGGGAAATTTGAACTAGAGATACAAATCTGAAAAGTCTGGGCAAAAAACAATAAACTCAGGCATGGCTATTGCCAAAAAGCCTTCCTAGCCCTGATTGACTGAGACTCACATGGCATCAGAGCTAACTGGCCATGGTGCAAACCCTTCAGCAGAGGGTCATGGCCAGCTCCCCACCTTAGGAGAAAGAAGGACCTCTACAGAGCTGCCCAGACACGCAGTACCCACCCCTCTAGCCTGGCCCAGGGTAGCCTCCCACCTGACACCCCTTTCTAGTGAGGGAATTCCTTCCTCATCACAGGACTGTGTGAGGACACAAGTTGAAACTGAGATTCAGCAGTTAAAGCTAAAGCTTTGAAACCTGCCTGATCTACATAGGAGCATGTCAGACAAATTCACAGAGAATTCTTTGAGGAGGAAAGGCACTGCTCTGAAATGCAGAAGAAACTCCCTAACTTGTATAGAGACATGAACACATGTCAGATCCCCACCCTCTACAGGAAGGTAGCCATGAGCGAAGAATTGGAAAGAACCACTTTCTCCTATCACAGAGAGATCCTTTTCCGTGAGAACAGAGCTCAAGAAAACAGGATGGCAGCTGTGCTGACTGAGAAAAAACTGGAGTCACTGAGAAAAGAAAGTGACCAGGGCAGGTGCCTCCTGGCCAGGTCCAAGTCCTTCCAGTCTTCCCCGCGTGTACCTGTTGCACCCGCCGCTCCTCCGACAGTTCACAGAGGCATGGAAGTGTCAGGGAGTTCCCCGAGTCATCAGGCCCCACCCCAAGGAGAAGGCCCACGGCACAAGGGATCAAGCATCAGGGGTCACCCACAGGCTTGACTTGGCTCACAGAACTGGGCCCTCAGCACCCACAACCACCACACAACATCTGTGGTGTTTCTGTTAAGTGATTCTGATTGATCTCCTTAGTTAAGGCCTAGTTACACAAAACTGAAGCCACGATTTTCCTTATCATGTAGCATTAAAGCTTTACTGTTGTATTATATAAATATACGTCCATTAACGTAATTCGCATGAATACATAACTTCCCCTTACAGCCTCTAGAATTATATAAGTATTATATTTCAATTCAAGTGCCTGAAATTAAATGCTCACTATTACTTAAACCTGTCCTCTGAGTTTGACAAGGATAGAGATGTTTAAAACACTAAAAAGCATTTTTGTATTTTATAGCTATTATTACAAATTTGTAGGCATAACTTAATATTTATCTGAATATATTTTGATTGATTTAAAAACACTGCAAAAAAACCTCAAACAAAACAACACCCCATTCAAACTACATAATATTTTTATGACTTGAGTCCTAAGTTCATAGATTGGAAAATTTAAGAACTTGCAACCACTTCTTGTTTTGTAATCTTTTTCCTAACCTATGTTAAGAGATGGACAAGAGAACGGATTGGGGCTGTGTTTGGGTGGTTGAGGGTCAAAGGAAAGGAATGGAGAATGACTCTTAGATCTTTTCTAACAACCCTGCGTGTTGTTGGCATGACTCATAGTAAACCTTAGTGAATCTCTGCAGGGACCCTAAAAAGAATCAACAAGGCATAGATGTATTACACTACATCTAGGTGTTTGGGATGTACTAATGGACAAAATAACCCAGTGAGGTCCATGGACCCCAGAGCTTACATTCTAGTGAGGACAAAGTCAGATAATAAAAACTCTGTTTCTAAGGAACAGAGTGTGGAGTAGGCGCATCCATTTGGAATTCCATGTGGTTTCCAGCACATGCATGTGGTCTCACCTCTCAGGTGCTCCCACTCCAAGGGCAGGCACAGAGGGGCTCAAGTGCAGGGTAAGGAATCCCGTGGGTGATGCATCTACTCTGAATTGAGATGATACAATATGATGTTGCCTGTGAGGAGACCAAGACGAGTGATTTTACTCTGCCAGAGTGCATGGCCAGTGGAAGACAAGGACCGATGGGCTACAAGTGCTCATGAATGTGGTCTCGGCACTGCCCCAGTGCCAGGCTCTTTAACTGTCCCCGAAGCAGGCTGGGGTGGGACGGGAGGTCAGGGAGGGCTCTCTGAGGGAGCTGGCCCCTGAGCTGAATCCTAAAGGATGAGTAGTAGTTATCTACAGTGCTTTCACACATTAAGGGGTGTAGGAATCATTTTTAGATCTTATTATAAAGCAGATTATGATCTATCAGGTCTTGGGTGGACCTGAGGCCCTTTCATGCTCCTAAGTGGAATGAAAGAGTCTTGGGGATCCTTTGTGGGGAAAAGTATGGGACAGAGAAAGGGAGCAGGGCATTTCTGGCCAAGGTTCAGCCCAAGCAAATGCAGGAAGGCAGAAAGAGCCTGGCAGAATGATGGATAACTGTGCAGAGCACCTGCTCCCAGCTGCCCTTTCAAATGCTCCGCTTCCACCATGGGCAGATCTTGTCCTGAGGATGAGGCCTGTTCAGAGGGTCATGATGAAGCACAGACTTGCAGTTACCCTTGGGGAAACCAGCCATGGATGACCCCCTCGACCTGCAGAATGCCTTGTCAATGGGTAGCCTCATGTCCCCTCACCTGCTCAGTCTGGACACTGCAGATCCCTCCTGACCTGTCCTTGTCCTTCACCCTCTACTTCCAATCCATCACAAAGTCCATAGATTACTCCTTCAAATTCCTTCTGTTCCCCATCTCACCCACCACTTTCCAGCACAAACTACCACTGTCTGCTCTGGATCACTGTCATCCAGGTGACTGTCCCACTTATTTGGCCCCCTCCACCTTCCCATGCATCTCCTCCCAGCAGCCAGATTGGACTCTTCATACCGTGAGCAGCATGGCCAGAACAGAGGTGGACCTTGACACCTGTGCAATGAAGGTGCAGCTGACATTTACCCTTGGCCCCTTCTCTCCTGGCTCTAGGTCACCAAGGGCCAGGGTGAGCATGTCCCAGTGCTCTCTGGGCAGCTCTGGTGATGCCTGGTTTGTGCCTGTTTTACATTATCACTAACTCTCCTGCCACTCATAAAATTGTTCTAGTCATAACAAAAAGTTACATGATCACAAATGTGATGGCTCATTTGAGGTCAAACTTTTCTAAGAACTATAACTACAACTTTAAAGCTCACAAGAAAAATGGACAACATAAATCTAAACCAAAATGTAGCCAAGGACAGTTGAAGAAACACCACCATTTTGCCAAGTTAACTAGCATGAAAACCTCACATTTTTGGTGAAGACTGTGCTCCATTCGTGAAAGCCAAATGTAAGTCACATAAGTTCTAGGAGGTCCCAATAAAAACTGAATGATCTATGGGACTGGCCCCACCTGACCAAGCAGTCACACACCTTTTCTTGGCTTCCTTCCCATCTCTGACTCATTTCTTCTCTTCCTAACTCAGTGTTAGCCTGGCAACACTTTTAAAATAAACTAGTTCCATTCACCTTGTCTTCAGATCTGCCAAGAAAAGCCTGTACTACCCTCTGAGGCAGGAGTGCTCCTGATGAACTGGAGGAGCACCAGGAATCTGGGGTGGCCGCAGCAGAGTGAGCAGGGGGTTCAGCAGCAGGGAAAGGAAAAGAGTTTGGAGAGGTGATAGGAGAAGATGATAGAAGATCACTGTAAGTGAGGGTTTGGGCTCTCAGAGTTAGAGCAGGGGCCACTGTAGAGCTTTCGGCAGAGGATGACATGTGCCTCAGCCTCATCCTGACTGCTAATAGGTGTCAGGGGCAGAAGCAAGGAGTCAGTTTGGAGGCCTCTGCAGTAAACCAGGGCAGAGATGATGGAGGTACATGGTAGGGGGCAAGGACAAGAGACAGTGGGCATGCGAGAAGAAGTCAGATTCTGGACATCCAAGTGAAGTAAACAGTTTGATCATAACAGTATGGATTTTGGAAAGAGGTCTAAAGTAGGAGATAGAAAGTGGCTGTCATCAGCATATATGTGGCATTTAAAATCATTGCACTGAATGAGATCACCTAGAAGGCAAGTGTAACTGGATAAAAAGAGCCCAAGAGCTGAGCCCTGAAACACTTTAACCTGAGGACTGCTAGCAGATGTGCTCAAAGTCAGCAGTCGCAGTGTCTGTGTGGAGAGATTTTAGGTGGTGATTATTTTTCCTCCCTGTCATTAGCTTGACTTCAGCATTATGAATGTGGAGCCAAAGCCCGGAGGGACATACAGTAGCCAAGGCCATGTCGTTCTACTTTATTGTCCTTCTGCCAGTTGGGAACAAAAGAGCACAGAATTTTGAAACACAAACCAGGCAATAAAGTTAAATGAGATTTCAAAAGTATTACATACAAGTAACTGAAAAATCCGACTGCATAGGAAGAAAATGTCTTTTGAGCCAGATGGAAAAACATTAAAATGTACTAAAAGAATCAAGTAAGTGTAAAACCTAAGAAAACCGTGAAGAGAATTACAGTCTCAATGGGACTCGACAGAAAGGTTACATAACAATAACCTAACCCAGAAGAGGACAATGTCCTCTAAAGGACATGGAATCCCTCTTGTTATAGCAACTATAAAAAACAGGTCAATTTGCAGGTGACACAGGGAGAATCAAATACTGCCATCTCGACCCAAAATGTGCATTGATTTGTAACCCCAACTGGCCTTTAGAATTTAGCATAGAGACAATAAATTAAACCTATAGTTAGAAAACACTTGTGTTAAGTTCAGTAAAATGGTTTCTGTAAAAATGGAAGCAATCTATATTTAGTAAAGTGTTAGAAATATTGAAGACAATTTAATTCACTAAGCTATCACATATCCTCAGGATTTTAAATTTAAGCATAATTAATTGCTTTTGTAATTGTGATCTTCGTTGTTCAAAAGAATTTAATTTTCTAAACAATGGAGGGATATTTAAGAGAACTTTATATTCACCTTATTTATAAGTTTATTATATTTTAAAGAATTACTTAATCACTTGGGAAGTTTCTGTTTATCAATTAGTTAAAATGCTCAAAGAGCAACCAAACGTATTCATGTATAAATGTGACTTAGGATTTTTTAAATTATGTAGCTAACCTCTTTTGTGCTAAATGGAACATAACATTAATTCAAAGCCTCCTACATTTTAAGTGATTTATAAAATTTGACTGAATCAATAAATAAGATACACAAGTTGAATTTAAATGCATTAAGGAAAACTATGTTTTTAAAAACTTATAACTGTAATAAATTGAATATTAATTTTAAAACAATATATGTAAATAGAATTTTACATATGTTCAAAAGGTTTTCTCAAAGACACCAAAACTGGCCCACTTTTATATTCCTTTCTTTTTGGTAAAAGAAGAGAGATTCTCTTGCATTTGTCAAATTTCATATGATAACTATATATGATTTTTATCTGGAAGAAAAGAGTAGGACACACAAAAAAATAAAGGTTAACCAAAATGCTGGGTGTACCCCCCAAAAAACGTTTACAAGTACTAATGTGAGGTGCTAGGAGATCAGAACAGAATGGAGAACTCCCAAAGATCTTTCTCCTGTGAGTTTGTATGACTATATGAAACTTGGAAAACCTCCAATGACTCAGATCAGAGGATCCTGGGTACAGTAGAGAGAACCTTCCTTCTGCCCTTACATTACTCAGGTCACCAAAAGCAGACCACCCCACCCACATGAAGGGCAGAACTGCCAAGAAATTGAGCCTGGTGGGAAGACTAAATGTGATTTATTTGATATTTCCTGGGCTAACAGAATGACCTAGCATTGTGCACCCTCTGCTTTCCAGTTAAAAGTGTTTCGAAGCCTGGAATGCTTCTTGAAAGATAAATTGCTGTCTTGAGTTTGACATCGCTGTTACCCACCATTTTGAGTGGCTGGCTACCCTTTTTAGCATTCACATAATTTTGTCAGTTTCGCCTTCAATGATAATTGCACTTTTAGTTACTCCAGGGAAGCAGTCAAAAGCAAATGCTTTACAGTCAGAAAGACCTAAATGTTTCACTCTGAGTTTCTTTGTAATGTGCCCTGGGCCAAGTAGTTTAAACTCTATTTCCTGCCTTCCTCAAATATACAATTAGGGTAATCACAGTATTTTCCTCATTTAGTCATTGTGCAGAAATAAACATATATCTAAAAGGCTGAGCACAATGCTTGTCATTGAGTAAGCAACCAAAAAATGTCAATAATTATTTTGCTATTTTAGCATCTATTAATTATAGCAAAAGCAACTTTTAATTCATGTATATGGTGAGATGAATGTATAACCTATTAATTATACTAGCATCTATATGCATTTGAATAGCATAGTAGATTATCTATTTGATGGAGTAACCACTAAAGTGACTTCTAACGCTAGAGATTAGTTTGGCTTGTTTTTGGGTACAGTGTTCATTTAAAAAACTAATTGTCCAGTTTATACGAGACATTCCCATGACTTTGCCTGTAAGTGTTCTAACACTATTCACTTAGCATTTAGAAACAATATGGTTACGTTTATAAATTTCTTTGGGAATGAATACAGGACTGAAGATAGGTAGGAACAAGTGTCTCTGGAATGGAAAAGGGGTTATGGTCTGGAGACAAGCCTCTCAACTTGACTTGCAATCACCTAGAATGACAATAATTTTTTGTAACCTCAAGTCCCAGATGGCCAGTGTATAAAGCTGCTGAAGTATTACCAGACAGCCTGCCTTTTAAAACAGAGGGATTTATACCCACACATTCATCTTTTCTATATCTTTCTGGCAGCCAATGACTTTATCTAAGGATGCAAACCCTTGCTCTCCTTGATTTAATACCTTCTGTCTATAAGAAGCCTCTCTGTGAGATGCCAGGGCCTTCGGAGTCTTGTCCTATTGTCATGGCCTCTCTCCTTCCCGGCACCCGGCTCCCGTCCATTCTCACTTGTATTGCTGACATCTTGGATGATAAAAACTTTTTCATCACCTGCAGAAATCAGCACCCACATTCCGCTCTGAGTGATGTGCACACAGGAATTTCTCTGTAAATAAACTCAGAGCTCAAGTCGCCTCCCTAGTGACAAAGACACAAGCACCCAAATGATGGGCTTTTGATTTAAAGTGACTGGAATAAAGGCAGAGGAATGTGAAGGGAGCTCCCCATACAGAGGCATCTTTCAATTGGAGATAATGAATTCCATGAAGTCAGTTAGTTAATTGGCAGTGAGTATTTGCTGGGTGCCTCTAAGTTCCCACGACCGTCACTGGAGCATTAGAGTTTGTTCATTTTTATTATTCATGGTTGTTACGTAAAAAAAGAAAGCATCAAGCTATATCTCACCAACAGGGTCACATAACATATGCTGTTCTGCATCTTGGGTTTTTCTCATGATAAATTGAATAATTTCTGCCTTGGTTCTTTCACTCTATGATCTCTCTCCCAGCTTTAAAATATTTTGTTTTGCAACTGTGAAGTTGCATTCAAACATGAATGGAGGTTCTGAAGTCAGTTTCTAAGGAGCAAAGTCTAAGTGGTCAAGATTACCTTTGGAAATTACTTAAATAGCTCACAAAGTAGAGTGTGTATAGTTTTCTATTAACAAATTTGTACATTAATAGGTATTCAAAAATGATAAAATGTACCGTAGTGTGCAACGCTAATCAAGTAAATATGCAAAGTAGAATCTCACACCCTGTATTCTTAACAGTGAATCATTTTCAGTTCAAGGAGATGCTGGCACTATAAAGGAACTAAAAAATGTAGACTTACTGAGGGAAACAATTCTTGTATTAATTTTCCATCTTGCATTAATCTATGTCCCTGCAAGGAACAGAATTAATGCCAGTGGTTCAGATGAATATCTTTAAGAAAGGGACAAATTACAGAGCTGTGAACTCGGTTAAGAAAACTAAAAGAGGATAGTAAGGTCCCAGAGACTAGATACAGTGGGAAATGGTTACTGTGCCTGAACCAAAAGGATGAAAAGGATAAAATAGTGTGCCCAGTGCCTGGTGAGAGCTGCTACGGTGGCCAACAGAGGCTGTGAACCAGAGAGACACACCTACAGCCAGAGCTGAGGCACCAAAGCCAGGAGTGAGAAGGGACACCCTGAACTTTCCCTCTGCCAGCTAAACTCCTGCAGACTTGAGCAGAAGCCTGCTGGCAGAGAAGACTGGATGCAGTAGGCAGAGGCGTGCCAGAGAAGTCCATTCAGGGGTAAAAGCTCACTGAATGAACTGGCAAGAGGAATCACTAGTACTATTTAAATTTCTTACTTTCCCTCTCACTCTATGTGCATGTGTGGGGGTGTCCACAGAATTGAACTAATTCAATGACCCTATGATGAGACTCCACTGTATATAATAGGTGATACTACTAGAGGGTTTACTCCTGTTGGACACTTCCTAGCCCACAAAAATGCACAATAAAAGGACATACAGGGTCCTATGCTCAAGAAGCTCAGTGTGAGAGCCTTCATCGAGCTGAAGCTTGGACCAGTTTCCTAAATCTTCTAGCTCTTTCTCCCATCACTCCATGTGTTGTCCAACCCCCATGCCCACCTCCATCCCTGGGGGGGGTGGGAGGGAAGCAGACACAGACACAAAATATCTGGATTTTAGCTTTTCTCATC
The DNA here is from genome assembly GCF_030020395.1 of Manis pentadactyla. Classification (NCBI taxonomy): domain Eukaryota; kingdom Metazoa; phylum Chordata; class Mammalia; order Pholidota; family Manidae; genus Manis; species Manis pentadactyla. The sequence goes on along the minus strand of NC_080029.1, from coordinate 102,798,002 downwards.
TGTTGAACATGGGGATTGGATTAGATTGGGATTATTTCAACCTGGCTAGTCCTCAGAACTTAAAGAATCCAGTTGACAAATTTCCAGGTCCTTTTTCAGTTCTACTAAGTCAGAATCATCAGGAGTGAGACCCCAGAACCTTCATGTATAAAACTCACTCAGGAGATGCTGGCATGCATCCAGGCTTGTGAACAACTGTTCCCCAGATGCAAGACCCATTTCAGCTCCAAAATTCAATGCCAATAACAAAGAAAGGTGATTGAATGAATCATTTTTCTTATCACTCAATAGAGAAAATTAGGAATTAATATATATTCAGAGTAATGTTTCTCTAACAGAATTAAAAATGTAACATTTCCTTTTTTTTTTACTCTTTGCATTTTCAGATTTTTATTCCAATATTGATAGGCATAAATGCATTGAGCATTTTGCATTTGTGTTTCTTTCTACAAATTAGGTGATAGGCTCTGAGGCAATTAGTCTTGTTATTAACTGCATCTATACCACCATTAAGGGAGCAGCTGTTTTAATAGCAGCATCCTTTTATGGCAACCCAGCATGTAGTTTTACAACTGACTACATGAGGAGAATGAACCAGTTTCTAGTAAGTTCTCCAGCACAAATACTGTGTATCTTGGACAAAACACTTAACCTCCAAATTCTCATTCTCCTTAACTGTTAAATGACAGAATTGGTCCACATGATTTAGAAGGTCCCCACCAGCCTAAAACCCATGAGTCTAAGAAATGCCACATTAAATCTAAATGCCTTCCTTTATTGTCTTTGTTTGCACTTTAAAAGAGAACCTGGGTTTTCAAAAAATCAGATACCTTGTACTAATGGGAATATGGCAAATAAATAACTGTCTTATAGTTATTTACACTTCAAACTTGAGTAATGATTCCCCAGTGCAGTGGAAAAGCCCAAGAGAATAGACAGTTTCTCTGAAGAGCTGGCTTTTAGGCTTGTCCAAACCTCCTGAATGTTTATTCAATGTTGTAATCAAAGTGTTTTCACATCAATCTGATTTGACTTTCTTGGACACGGAAATGACTTCCTTCCCCATAAACTGTTTTTCATTCTAAATCATGTATTTTCACACTGAACAATGCCACGGAAATCAGAGCCACCAACAGAAGCACAAATTACAGCAATAAATAAATATATTAAATAAATAAATAATAGTACTCAACACAAAGCTATCATCTGACCTGAACTTTAAATTCAACATATTTCCTTCTTGTATAATCTGCCTTCATCTTTGAGACACATAGTCATGCCTTTTTCATGAGAAGAGGAAATTCTTCTAATTAATACTGCACTAACTACTTAAGTTGTGGGCAGAAAAAAATGAGTTGCCTAAGCAGCAGATCATAAGGATAAGGATCAAGCACCTGTGTATTAATTAAGTGTTGTAATAAACAAAATACATGATAACATTCATTACTGATATGCAAACATTGGTTTTGGTTAATAACTGGTCTTAATAATGTGACTGTGTTAAGTACATAATATACTTGACTGTGATTATGGTTAATTCCATGCAGCCAGACCAAAGCTTTACTATATTTTATCCTTATTTCTGTAGTGCCTATAAGAGGCATCAAAACCATTTTCTCAGCCACCTATACAGTTAGGTCATTATGCATGTGTGCATAGGCAAACACACTTGCACACTCTCCCAAATAGTTAGACACAAATGATGTCCTGGTTCTTTCCATCTCTATCAGTCCTTCTAACTTCACCTCAAAATACAGAAATTTCAAGTTGTTCAAAGATAGTGTCATTCACGCCCGGCCTATGTGTGCTCAGTTGCTAAAATGATATGATTTCAGTACATATGGACAAGCTCTGCTATCCAAATAATATACCCAACCTATTTGCTAATGCCTAAAATGGCTTTACCAGCAGGAAAACCTGTCATCGTAAGTGGAAGAGAAAAGGCATAAAAACGCAAACATTCCCAGGAGATGCAGCTTATTAACTGAAAATCAATTACAGCAAATATCAGAGTCATTCCACAAAGCAATGTTGCGAAGGGCACGGGAGGAGGAAGCAGAGAGCTGGTGGCTACAAGACACTTAATACTCAGCAGGCACAGCACCGCTAGCCCAGGAGACTGGGGAGGAGGCGGCTGGGGAGTAGCAAGAGGATGATGGAAGCCCTGTTGATTGCTACATACTTCTGCCCTGACACCAACACACAGGCACACCTCACTGCAGTGCACGTTGCTTTCTCGTGCTTCACAGATACCTCATTTCTTAAAAATTGAAGGTTTGTGGCAACCCTATGCCAGCAGGTCTATCAGTGCCTCTTTCCAACTGCATTTACTTCATGTCTCTGTGTCACATGTTGGTAATTCTCATGATATTTCAAACTTTTTCATTTTTATTGTATTTGTAGTGGTATTCTGTGAACAGCGATCTTTGATGTTACTATTATAACTGCTTGGGTTGTTACAAACCTCATCCATATAAGAAAACAAACTTAACTGGTAAGTGTTATGAGTGTTCTGGCTGCAGATGAGGTAAAAACAGTGAGTGAACTAGAATTAGAAGTGGAGTCTGAAGATGTGACTGAACTGGCACAACTGCACGATCAGACTCACATAGTTGAGGAGCTGCTTCTTATGGATTAGCAAAGAAAGTGGTTTCTTGAGATAGAGTCAATTCCCAGTGAAGATTGTTGAAATGACAACAAAGATTTAGAATATTACATAAACTTAATTGATAAATCGGTGGCAAGGTTTTAGAGGACTGACTCCAATTTTGAAGGAAGTTCTACTATGGGTAAAATGCTATCACACAGCATCACATGCTCCAGAGAAATTGTTCATGAAAGAAAGATTCCATCTATACAGCAAACTTCATTGTTATCTTACTTTATGAACTTGCCAGAGCTTACCCTGGCCTTTAGCAACCACCACTCTGATCAGTCAGCAGCCATCCACATGGAGGCAAGACCCTCCATCAGCAAAAAACTATGACTCACTGAAAGCTCAGATGATGATTATCAATTTTTAGCAAAAATATTTTTAAGTTAAGATAGGTAAATTGTTTTTTTAGACATAATGCTACTGCACACTTAGTATACTATGCTATAGTGTAAACATAACTTTCATATACACTAGGAAATAAAAATAATTATTTGACTCACGTTATTGTGATTGTCACTTTATTATGGTGATCTGGAACTGATCACCACACACCTGCAATAATGCTGAGTTATGCCTGTATACAGAAGTGTTTCTGCTCATTCATTACTGTCACTAACAATTATTTCTGACCCAATTCACTTCACTGCCTGAGATAATTTTTAAGGCCTCTCAAACCTAGGCATTCTTATTGGGATTAGTTAGGCCTTTTCACAAGTACTTTCATATTAGTCACAAGAGGCTGTACAGTAATTAACAGTGGGTATTTGAACACTGGCTCTGCTTAAGCTGATCAGTTAGACAAGTGGCACTTAGCTTAATGGCCCAAGATTCTGTTAACCCATTGGTAAAATGAGGACATTAAAGTCATGATCCAGTCTTAGGTGTGTTCTCTCAGAAGTAGAGGCTGGGACAAAGACATGAGGGTAGGTAATTTCTTTGGGAAGTGGTCCCTGGAAGAAGGAGTGAGGAGCATGGAGAATGAGGCAAGAAAGGTGGAAACACCAATTTAAGGGCTCGTTGCTGTAGCAGACAACAGTCCTGGCCTTACTCAGCCAGGACCAGAGGTGTGACTTCCAGAAAGGTGGAAGGCTACACCTTGGTCTCTGGGTGAAGAACCACTGGGCATTCTTTGCTGAGGACTGCTGAGGGGAATCCCTGAACATCATGGAGACTCGAAGGCATAAGTAGGAAGAATAAAGGTGCCCCACTGAGGTGGTCAGCTGCCAGAGAAAGACAAGGCTCAGTGGCTGCGGCCTACCACAGCTGCAGCTGACCTCGGCAGAAGGCTCAGGAAGGCGACATGGCGCTCCAGAGACATATGCCATGCCTTCCAAGGGTGTGTGGATACTTGAGTTATGAAATACATGCAAATACTCACTTCTGTCATACAGTTTGCGTTGAATAAATGTTAGTTATTATTTTGAATATTATGATTCCTTTTTGTCTTTTAAGCTTATTAGTAGCAATAATTAATATCTATGAATTCAATAATTACTAATTAAATAGTAATTATCATTGGTCACCTACTTGCAAATTGTCTTTTCTGTCCTCTCTTTTATTTATGAATATGATGTCCTTCACAGTATACATTCAGGTAAGTGTTAATAAACATTTTTAATAACAAACTAAATAAGAATATTTGATTATAAGCCACAATGCTTCCTGCAGCAGTAACCTCAAGAAACGATTTTGAGTTGACCTGAACCAGACTGCAACCCTCTCAAGGAGAGAATGTATGTCTCAGCAACTTGTGTTTCCTCCCTTCCCGAGTCCTCACCCCGAGCTCATCCGGCTTCTAGAACTCAGTAAATGTCGATGGACTTACTTTGTTCTCTATGTTTAAACTGCCCCCAGGTAAAGCAGTTAACAAGCCAGAGTTCAGGGAGTTGCATGGTTTTGTGTCTCATAGAAACATCAATAACTGTAGCTATTAATTTTCTGTAGAGAAGCTTGTGCCAAGCTGCCTGTGCTCAGAGTCCTTCCAGGATTCAAACCACAGAAATAATCACAAAATTGATCACTTCTCAAAATGCATTCCGGATGGTTATTTTAGCTCAGTTAAGAAACAGATAGGAAGGTATTTGTAGCATCTGGCTTCTGGCTCTTATTTCTCAGTAGTTTAAGATTAAAGGAAGAAGTCTTTATGATTTTAGGTAGGTTGGCTCCCTACTGATTATTTACTGGTTTGGCTGTAAGTCTATCTTATTTCTATTTATTCTATTTTTATCACATAGAGATACTATTATTTTCCATCTGCATTTTGCCAGTGAGGAAACTGAGAAATTAAATAACTTGCCTAAGATCGCACAATTTGCAGGCCGACCCCAGAGCCCATGTGCTCAACCATAATGCTCGGCTGCCTCACTGCGGTCCCTGTAAGAGATGCCCAGGGTATAGGGCGGCCCCTACCTCCCCAGAGCCTACAGCCTCCTGGGGGAGGCCGCAAGGCATTCTCAGCACAGTGGGCTCACTGCTTGTTTGGACCTCCCCCTACAATTACTACCAAGAATTTTTTTTACAGTTTTTCAGATTTGTATGTATCTCTGGATGTGGAGAGATTGGGGAGGTGGCAGGAGGTAACAGGGCAAAGAGACAAGTAGACTGGTTAAGAAGTTCTAACGATAGTCCAGGCAAGAGATGATGGTTGTGAGCACCAGGGTAGACCCAATAGAGATTGAGAGAATTTGCTCTACTTGAGAGATAGTTAAGTGGTAAAATGCCCAGGTGTGCTGAATGACCGATTCAAGTTCAAAGTCCTGGGCAAGAGCTTCCAATTAGCCAGTTCTAGTCATGTGCCCAAGCCACAGCTGCCAAGGGTGGGGAAAAGGAACTTCCAGCTCCCTTCGGCTTCTCAGCAGGACACAGGGCACTACTTCCCTTCAAGGGCTCACACACTCAGGAATGCCAATAAGAAATGAATTCAGATACTGGATGGACAAAAGAAGAGGAAAATGTCCACTACAATATGCAAGGAAGGAGCCAAGGAGGATGACTCTTTGACCTGAGCAAAAAGGGGGATGGTGGTATCATTTATTGAGATAGGAAATCCAGGAGGAAAAGCAGGATTAGGAGATAAAGGAAGAAAAGAGTTCAATGTCAGTCATGATGAGTTGGAGGTCGGCAGGATATCCTATTTGATGGAAGTCCTACAACTTACTACAGCAGAACCTTTCAGTGGCAAAATCCCCAAGGGGTCCACAAGGCTCAGAAAAACCTGGACTCTGAATATTGTACTAGATTTGTCTCACACCCTTCTCTGCCATGCTTGATAGACTTCAGCCACACCTGGTTTTCCAGAGGTTCCTCATATATATCATGACATTTTCTGCCTTAAGACCCAGGTCTATAACATTTCCTCTGCCTGGAATACTCCTTTTCCTTTCCCTTAGCCTAGTTCAGGATATTTACTCCAGGTGTCAGGTCAAATACCATTTTCACAAGGGGAAGTCTTCTCTGACCTTCAGACTATAATACTGTCTTAAGACTTTGTATTCACTTCTACAGCAGTTATCAGAGCTTAAAATGATATATTTGTATAATTGTTCAAATCTAAACTCATCTCATCCACTTAACAAAACCAAGACCAAATAAGATTTGTCACTATGATACCCGAGATGCCCAAACAGGCAATTCAATATTTACTGAAGAATGAGTTAACTAGTGGATGAATTAATGCTTGAAAGAATAAATGCATATAATGGACAAGGTGTGGGGAGTTAGCCCAAACACACTGATTTAGGGCCAACAGTGGCAATTCCAGTGCAAAGAGCAAGTTAAATCACTCAAGAAAGAATGAAAGGAAAAGAACACTTTGGGTCTACTATTGAGTATGTCCTAATGTGATCCATGGATCATCATCCTGTATTGGAACAAAGTGGAGATGCGATCAAGGAATTTATATTTTTAACTAAGGTCTCCAAGGTGATTCTCATGCATTCTAAAACCTAAGAACCACTAACTTTAGGAATCAGTAGAGAAATAGCTTTGACAGAGCCCCAGATTCTGTAATGCAAACAGGTGTTCCAATGTCCAGAAAAAAGAATCATAAATATGTGCCAGTAGCTAAGAGCACGTTGTCGTGTAAAGAGTAGAGTAGGATTTGGAAGTCCTGGGGCTGATACCTGTTCCCATCAACTTACTAGTTTTACAACCTACATAACTATTGGTAATTACCTCTGGGAAACAGAGACTTGACGAGGTTGGTCATAATCTATCTCATTGATGTTTTATGAGGATTACATATACATAATAGTTAACTTTGAAAAATATTAAAATTGCTCTGTGTGTTTAGAAAATGAAAAAGGGAATGTATGTCATCTTGGGAATTCCCTATTGGTCTCCCTCAGATAGTAAAATAGCCCACTATGGTAAACATTAAATGAATTCAGGTTTTGTGTGTGTGCATGCTCATGAGAGTGTGCATATCTTTAACTGTAATCACTAAAGAACAGAAACAGAAAATAAAAAACATAGGCTTTCCACAGGACATCACTAACCATAAGAAAAAAGCACTAATAAAAGGGGAAACAACCTTCATCTCTAGGAAATAAGGTCACATTCAATCTGTCATTTCTTGCTGCCACTATTACATGCAGTTAACAATTTATTTCATCACTAGTTACAAAGAAATGACACCTGGATAATCATTGCCTATAATAATATTACATAAAATGGGCAAATGGTCTGATATCTTGAGTGTTAGCTTATGATTTGGGAGCATAGCTTGTAATTGTAGCTCTGCAGATAAATCGATGCTGCTGGGTAAATAAACACTCTGCCACCTCAGGTCTCCAACTTATAAAGCTGAATAACAATAGTTATTTCCAAAATCCTAAACTAGGCTGCCACAAGTAAGCACACAGAATCTAGATGAGAAACACCTAATTTTAAATCCTGGTTTTGCCACTTCTTCACTTTTTTTCCCTCCCCTTAGTTAAGTTACTCTGTCTCTGTTTCTCATCTATAAAATGGAGATAAAAATACATGCATTTCATAAGGTTATTGTGAAGATTATATCAATTAATATAGTGTAAAATACTTATAATAATGTCAGGCACACAACAAGGACTCAGCAAACATTATCCATTATTAAGCTACCTACCTACCTTACAGGGCCCTTAAGAAAATTCATGCAAATGTGTGTTTCTGTGTGTCAATTACATTAAAAAAAAAGATGCCCACACACACATCAACTTTCATACTTCAAAATAATAAACACTATCCTTTTAAAGGTAGTAACCCTAGTTGAATTGGGGAAGAAGTTAGGGATTAAGTTGAGGGCAATGAAGATAGTTGTGAAAGGAGGAGGGAGAGATACTTTTATCCTAAATAAAATAACATTGCTCAAACTATCGTTGGGCCCCTTTGGGGTTGCCAACAGAGTCACATCAACATTGCTTGAATCTGCTGAATGTTAGTCATTTTTGGCATCTGCTGAATGTTGGTCATTTTTGCCCTCTAAGGGTTTCTTTAATTTTTGGAAGTAGCTGAGAACCAGTTTGAACCAAGTTTGATGAATGAGTTAGTTGGCAAGATCCCATAACATACTTTCCTTAGAAGAAGAAGGAAGGTGATGGAGAGGAGACCATTGGTTGAAATAAGCCATTTGCAGAATTCTATTAATGCACTTAGTTTTGCCTGGTCTTGTAGTCTGTGGGGAAAACTTAAGCTAGTACTTTTAGCATGGAGAATAGTTCTATTTGGGGTCAAGTTCCTTCCCAGCAACTTCGGACTCAGTGCCAAGTCATTCCACCTACAAAGTCAGCCTCCACTTGGAACCAGTCTCCTTGTATACACCACTATTACCTGTCTCCTCTCAACTGGATTATAACACATGTTCTTTGAGTTCTAGTCCTGTTTCTTAGAAAAATCACTTCCTTGGGCCTTCTGGCCTTTAAGTCTTGCAAGAAGTAGAGATGCAACTTGTTTCTACTGCCCAGTCTAGGGGACCATGGCCACTTCATTCCTCACAGGTCCCCTTTTTAGATCACAGTCTGTTTCAAAAGCCATGACAATCACCAGAGTACTGAGGAGCAAACAAAGCTAAGCCAAATGTTTGTTTGCTATGCACTGCATTTTAATGGACCATTTTACAAATGGGTTGTTTCTCTTATTACCAAGACTGCTATGCTTGCTTTGAAGAAAAATCTACTACTACTACCACTAATAATAATAATAATAAAACAAACCTCAAACTTGCAAAAACAGGTACAGTGTGGGAGGATGGGGATTTATTTGTAAGCAAAATTACACATTGAATGGTTTCTAGAGCAAAATCTCCTGGGACTTTGGAAACAGGTGACTTCTAAAATTTTCAGTTTACACACACCTTTCAAGGAATACATCTACTGCTTTTCTATGCTTTAATGTGTAGATGTTACCAAAATATTTTTATAAATGTAATAACCTACTGCTCTGGAGAGCTAGGGAATCATTCTTTGTTTTTAAGTTAAGGAAATCATTCACAGTTCCTTAGGTTTGATTCTATTTCTTCCAATTTGAAAAGAAGAGATGAAACAGTGCTATGTAGGACAGGTGAAATATTTGCTACACAGCATTTAGCAGTACTCTTCTAATATGCTCTGATGGTCACCTGCACTGGAAGCCCCTGGAAAGCTCTTTAAAAAAGCAGACCCCATTGCCCCTACTTGCACTTTGCAGGTGAGGCTCAGAGGTGCTGCAAAGTTTGAGAAGCACCTCTTGATAGATTCGGGTCTGCCAGGCCCCAACACTTAGTAGAAATATTTATCTTAAACTTGAAGCCTGGAATTGAATAATTTCAGCTAAGTTTTTGAAGATGTATAGGTTACATCACCATAGAAGGAACAGCTAGCTTGCTCATACATGTAATTAACTGAACCAAAGTGGGAAAGTCATGCTTTCATTTTCAGTCATGCTTTCTCTATTATGCTATAATATATATAATTAAAAGCATCCTTTTGATTTAAGGAAATAAAACTGAAGTTTATTTGAATTCTGAGAGTTCTCCACCCTATGTGGAACTACATAGCCCAGCAACTTAGGGAGGAGGCTGTTGTTTATTTATCTGGTCAACAAATATTTACTGAGCATTTACTCTATGCCAGATACTGCCCCAGGCTCTGGCTTTACAATTGCAATGGAAAGAAATTGTCTATCATTGACTTTGCAGTCTAGTCTAAATAGTAGAGATTTATAATAATCAAGTAATCATATATATAACTAATAAGTTTACAAGAATGATAGGTGCTATGATTTGACCTGGAATTCATGAGTTCCTAACTCTCCTAAGCTGGCATAAATCCACTGACCCAATAATTTCACCCCTAGAAGCTTATACATGCTATCTCATTTGCTCAAAGATAGATGATAGGTCTGTATTGGTTGTGAGTTTCTAATAAACTTAACTGCCCAATGATAGGGCACAGAGTCAGTGAATTATGCAATAACTATATAGTGGAAAACTTTGTGTCATTAAAAAGAATGCAGTAGATAATAAAAAGATATTTCAAATGTATGTTATATGAAAAACAGAGGTACAGAACAATATGACTATGTGACAGCATAATACTATTTATGTTAAATTAAAAAAGAAAGGAGGTATATATGTATTTATACATATAGAGTGCCTGAAATAAATTATCTTTCTCTGAATAATGGGAGAAGCTACCTATTTTACTTTTCACTTTGGAGTTTTCAGGATTTTGTTTTATAATATTTTTTATTTGTGTGTGGGGGTTGTTTTATTTACAAATGTACATATAACTAATCAACAATATACAAACTGGTATACACATCCCTGTGTCCCATTGCAGGAACACAAAATCAAAATGTTCAGTGACAGGATCCTAATAATTTTAATTGTATAACACCACCATGGGAACAAGAAGAGCTACAAGAGCACCCCAGATGATTCTAACAACTAGCCAGTTTGGGAACCACTGGTCTAACATACAGAAGAATCAGTCTTAGAAAAATGTTTATATTCAATTTCATATCCTTTTTGAAAGTCAATATATTCCCACAAAGTTCTATGACTATTCAGAAAACAAAATGCACACCATCATAAAAATATTAGTAATTATACTAGTTACAGCTGTCACAGTTACTTTCAGAATCTACAGACATCCTGGGAATGGCATTTCAAAACAAAACAACCATTTTTATTCTGCTAGAAAAATTTTCTTCAAACTGACATTAGACTCTAATTCCAGGTGAAGTGTGCTCTGACTTAGAACACATCATCCTTCAAGATGCTGTTATACAGTATTTATTGAGCTCTACAAGCCTTGATTTATAAGTTTGACCAAGGATTCAAAGTACAAAAATTGAGAGTGAGCTATTTATATCAAAACCTCAGTGCCTTTCTTATTATTACAGTTTCTTCATAAAAATCCTTTAGTTGGAATAAACCTTGTGGCTAATGTTGCCCTCTGTTTTTAATCATGTTTTTCAACCTTCAAACCCAATTAAAACAATCTCAGTAATAAATAAGCATATGGCTGCTCTAAACAGCCATCCATTTAATTCTGGATCCTCCCCTTACTAGGCTGTAAGACACTGAGGAGGTTACATAAGTTTCCAGCATCTGTTTCCTCCACTGTAAAATGGGATAATAATGGAATCATATTCATAGCGGTATTAGAAGAAGTAAAAGAATAAAAACCAATAAACTTCCTGGAAAGTACCTGGTATATAGCAGTGCTCAATAATAAGCTTTTATTTCTAACCCTACATCTGAACTCTCAGGAGATAAAGTCATAGGCTTAGCAATTAAAGGCCACAGTTTGGATTGGATTAGACTCTGAGGCTCATGTTTTTTATTTAGTATCCTGTTTCCCTTGACACAGACATTCACCCAGTATATGTAAACTCAGTGCCACCTCTGCATAGAGCACTGATCTAGGCAAAGTGCAAATGCAAGGATGAAAAAGACAAGCCCTTTCACCTCTGGATTAACATGTAGAAGAAAAAATGAGAAATGTGCATAAACTGTCATAATATAATGTGGAAGCCAGTGCCATAAGAGGCAGGTATATAGGAAATCAGAAGAGACAATAGTTAATTCTACTTGATGGGTGATACTGAGATGGAGGTGGAGGATCAGAGAGTCACCATCATAGTGTGGGGTCGGGCCAGCTACACCAAAGGGGCCACTCAGCAGGGTCCAGCAACAAGGGAAGAACATGACCTCATGGAATTTCTAGCTACATACACTCTGCAGTTTCTTCCCCACTGGCATGCTGCTCAAAGTGAAGGTTCTCAGAAACACTACCACCAAATATCCCTGTACGTAAACACTGGAGTCCTTAAAATCCCACTTTATAAGGACCCTGAAGACAAAATAATTCAAATGTGTGAGCTTATAATTCCATAGAGGTATGTCAGGGGAACTGCATCCTATAGACTTCATAGCAGGTGCTCTATCTTCCACTTGCAGGTTTCATGATGGAGAAGAGACAGCACTGCTACCTAACGGTGCCTGGGCAGTCATGGAGAGAAAAGTGCATTGGCATCTGCTCAAAGCTCAGTAAGCAGATGGCCACGGGCACAAAATCCATCACGGCCATTGGCACCTCATTAGGTGCTCTGAGCAGTGAAGGGGCCTGAACACTGCCCTTCCTTGGCTGCCCTTCCTCCTGAGGCATATTGATGGCACAGGAGGGCGACAATTGCCTGGCTGCTGCCAAGGGGAGAAAAGATGGCCTTTAAAATCCAGGCTACTGCAGCCTCCAGGATAGACAGTCTGGGGCCTTTCAAGCAACCAGAGAACATCTTAAAGACATGTGCCTGATTTCCCCCTGGATAGATGTTATCTAACAGATTCCACTGAAAACTGGCTCACAGGATAATAAGCCAAGCTTGGTAGAGGGGTCTGAGTCCTCTGTAGCCAGGCCTGGTATATCAGGCATACGGCATAAGATTGTTTTACTTATTTTGGGATTCTTCAGTTGGTGGTGTGTGGGTAACCAAGTGTATTTCTGTTTCCTAAGGATGTGCCTTGGGATGACTAAGGTTGTTAGCTGTCAGAAGGGTCATTACCAGTAACAATCTACTTTGTAGAGGTTTGATAATTTGGAGTATTTTTTAAGTTGATGAAGATCCATTTTTTCTGAAACATAGTCAAGTCATGTTTGCAATATTGCTTACCATTTCAGATCCTTTAACCAATTTTCATTAAAACATTCATCTATTACATCATAACAGACACACAAACCCATACACACACACTGCTTAGTTTTAATATGCCTTTGAGTAGACATTCCTGAATCCACAGCAAATAAAGCACAATGTCAAACTGCTGGTCTATATCTCAAGAATTATCAACTGAATTTCAGTAATAAGGATATCTTACTATTAAAAATCACTGAAATAATACAGACATTATTCCAATATATATTATTATTTGCATAACATTTTGACTAATTTTCACTCTCAAATCAGTTTTAAACATAGTTGGGAACAAACCCCCCTTAAAAAAAATAACAACAAAAATGTCACAGCCAATGTAGCCGAGATCTCTTTGATTTATGTTGTTCTTTAAATAAATTACATAGGATGTGCTGTTTTATATAGACAGATTTTTAGAGCAGAGAACCCTATTTGTTATTTTAATTATCTTAGAGACTGAAACAATTTAACAATAAAGGTTTCTAATTATTCATTAATTTACCCATGTCAACCAGAAAATGTCCAGTTTGGAGAGTGTCTGGTCACAATTTTGGTCAAGACAAGGAAGCTATAATCAACTACTCGCTGCAGAAACGGTCGTATTATTTCATAATAGTAAGTAACACTTGATCACATAAATATATATCTTTATAAAATATTATATAAAACAAAAATTTAGTTAAAGATGACAGACAACACATTGACATTCAGTGAAGTTGAGATTATATCAAACTATCTCAAAGACATAAAGTGATAAGCATGTGAATAGAAAATCATAAGGAATTGGGGTAAGTGCAGATGAAGTTCAGAAATAAGTCAACAAATTCTTTTATTTATATCTAGCTACTTTTCAAAAGTGTTATGATCCAAAAACTTTCCCCAGGAGATCAAGTAAAGTTGTTAGATAAGATACTCTCTTCATTTCCATAATGGGAGACTTCCGTTCCACTCTTTAAGAGGGAACTTCTCAACTCCACCCCATCACTGACTCCCCCTCACAGAGTCACTTGTAGCCACGCAGGGGTGGCATAGAGTATTGGCGCTATTGCGCTCCCTCAGCTGCCTCTGTAAAAAGTGAGGGGACTCTGACCTTCCGTGGGTCTGACTAGGGTTGGCTGTGCAGATGCAGCTCTTCCTACTAGCAAGTCCCGAAGTGTAGATATGATGGAAAGAGGAGTGGCAAGTCTGGGAGCCATTTTTTTCCTATTCTCTGTAAGTTTAACTACACCTTTCTCTCCATCCCTGTAAACCTAATAGAACCAGGGAGTAGATTTTAGGCTGCTGTTTGATTTCATTCATCCTTTCTTGGATAACTTATGCCACAAAGTTGGTTAATATGAAATGGGGTTTGCACTTAATCCTAATAGAAATCTTGATCCACAGAATGTGGGGCCTATTTTAGTATGACCTACTTAAAAACACTTTTAGTTTAAATCATCAAGCCCAACTCGTTGGGGAAGCTGTCTGAGTAAAATAAAATCCTTCTTGGTATAAACATGCAAATTCCTTCTAAACAAATTCTTTCTCTCAAGAATAAACACAGAATATGCTCTAAAGAAGTACCACCCAATGTTAAAACACAATTAGCTTATAATGTAACATTTAAACATGAGTACCTCCAGCCAAGATCTTCTCTTCCAATTCTGCCATTTGCTTCTTATAGGCTTTTAAAGCTGCTTCTTTGAAAGAGGGACGGATTCTTTTCGGCTTTGTGATTTCCACTGACTGTTTGGGGATGTTTTGGTTTTCATCTTCTCTTATTTCCAATTCAGCTGGTGTTTCATTTAATGGTTCCAATCCCCCTTCACTAACCACATCATCTGCCTGTCCATCATAACCCTCATCTTGTGGGGTTTCATAAGGTGTTTCATATGAAGGGTGATCATATTCCTGCATTTGTTCATCTGTTTCAGTAACACTAGTCCTGTTTTCTAGCTTAGCAAGGACTTGTTCCATTACTTCAACATAATCTGTTTCATTATCAACCATGGGTTCACTATAGTCTTCTTCATCCTCTGCTTTGTAGTAGTAAGGCTCCGTGTAGACATCAGAGTCGAGAGTGGTACTTGATTCATTTGCAGTTGATTGGGATAATGTCCGAAATCTCCCCATTAAAGAAGAACCACTATCTTCATATCCACTGAGACTCTGTGTGCTTTTGTTCCATACCACTTCCAAGGCTGATTTAGCCCTCTGTAGTGTAGATCCAAATTTTGGGAAGCTGAAAGCCTTATCAGAAAGGTCAATGCTTAATCGACTATGCCAAGATTTGGGCGGGGCATCCTCTGAATCATCACTTTGCAATTCACTTTGACTTCGATACATCATGGACAACTGATTTTGATTTGGGTACATATTATAAGAATTAGCTTCCTGATAAGAATCGTGTTGGCTGACCCACTGGCCTCGTGGTTCATTATCCAACCCAGGGCATGGAGATGAGCTGTCATCTTGGGTTAAATCATAGTTCTCAGAATCATCCTGAAGTTCACTGTGGCACTTTCCCAAGTCTTCTAGATCTTTGTTGTAAACATCTAGTTTTTGATCACATAGACTGTTTATGTCAAAGTCAAATGCTTCCTGGATGGATGAATCCAAACCTAAATCAGCTCTTTGCTCTGTTTGATTCCACTCCTTCCATGGAGAAAGATACTCCTGTAAAGAGAGCTGAGAATCACTGTAATGACTTTGGTCTCCAGATGCACACATGACATCATTACTCATTCCACTATCCACAGTTTCTGTGTTCTCAATTTTATTCTGTCCTTGGACACCCTGAACAGCTCCATTCAATTGTTTATCCTGAGGACTGTCATACAAGGTGGGTGTGCCCTCCTGCTTTCTCTGCCAAAGTTCCCTGTCTGAAGATGACAGGAGGGAGCTTCCATTAGTTCTAGTGAAAAACTGATTTTCTGAAAAATCTTCTGAGTAAGATTGACACAATTTGGAAAAATCTGATTCAGAACGACTAAGTTTAGGAGTAAAAAAATCACTCTGTGAATGCCAGAGGGGTGTTGGATCTGCATAATGGGTCATAGTTTGTTTTTCCAAGTTAGCTAATTCTGGCAATTGTGAGGGAACTGTATCGTAATCTGATTTATTTGAAATTCTGCTACTACTAGCAGTTTTATTCTTAGCTCTAGCATTGTGTGATTTTGAAGTTGACTTGGAAGTACTTCCCTTTATTGGAAACTCTGACTTGGAAAGCACAGCATAACTGTTTCTATTAAGGTCAGATTCCAGCTCTCTGTCACTGTCATCAGGTGACTGCCAGTTGTTTCTCTTGATTTTAGTTTCTGAAATAGACAGCTTTATATCCATGCTCTCATATGTCTGGGAGGACGGTATCCCTCTCTCTTTTCTTTCTCTGATGTCATGGGTAAGAATATCTGTTGAGATTCCAATGCCTGTTCCTTTGAGTTTATATGATTTTTTTAAGATGGAATCCCTTTGCTGAGGGGTTTCAAAGTGCACAAGTATGGGTCGAGGTTTTGCATTTGGGCAGTCCCTTTGGTGTCCTATTCTCTGAGCATATTCAATTTTAATAGCATTTGGTGCATCTGAAAAACCCATTTTATCTATTAGAATTTGATACACCACACATTCAACATATTCAAATCTTTCTTCAGGCACATTTAAAAATCTCAGACTTGCCTTGTTACCCATATGACCTAGGTGTTTAATATAATCATGGATGTCTCTGGTTTCCCTTCGAGACTGGACAAACCCTGTCCGCAGCTGTTCAATTTCGCTTTGTACAACCTCCACACTGCTGGAGATCTCATCGATGGAATGCTTGAGGGCATTAACATGCCCGCGCAGTTCACAAAGTTCTGTTTCAATCTGACTTATACCCTGAAGTTCCTTAAAGATCATTTCCATGACATCATGCGTTTGGCTAATGCAGCCAGAGGAACTGAATCCTGGCTCCAAGGCAGTTGTCTTTGGGTTTCGGGCAGTTCTATCCAACGATTTACTTCTTATTCCCCAGGTTTTCTTCACTGTGCTCAACTCTGAATCTGAAGAGACACACTCTTGACTCTTTTTCCATTTTCTCAGTTTGCGCAAAGCTCCTAGTTTTAAGCTATACAGAGTGCGTTCCCCATCAGAGCTGCCCTCAGAGGGTGCCAGGCTGCTTAAACTCTTTCTATTGCGTCTAACAGGCATCATGTGTGTTGACTGTGCCTGGTTTTCTGTACTACTCCTTAGTTCATTGAGTGATTCTGAATAGGAACTCTCAATTGAAGATAACTCTTGAGGCAGTTCCTCATTATCACCATCGGTTACATTAGCATTCTTTTGTAGGCCATTGGCAATAGCTGCTCGATAACTGAGTGTTGGCGAGAGGGAAAATTCTTTATTAGCCTGTTCTTCAATGGGTAAGTTACGAGTGGATGAACGCTTTGCAATCTTCTTTACAGTGCTTTTGAAGGTACTAGAAAATTTGGGGGTTTTGTTCTGGCCAGTAGTAGGAAGATCTTGATCCTTTTTCTGCAGATGATTCTCTTTTTTTTTGGTTGTATTTCCCAATTTCTTTGTAAACATTCCTTTGCAAAACTTTTGTATGTAAGGTAAAATCAGGCTCTTGAAAAGATTAGCCACCATGGAAAGAAATTAGTGCAAGCTTTTCTGCCCCAAAGAAGTAAACAAGGTATCAGGAGGAAAATCTGTAAATCCCCGGCAAGCATCACCGTTCAGATGTTCTGCAAATCACTGAAAATAGCAGGAAGGGCAGCCATGGCTCTGCCACAGTGTCAATGCCCTGTGAAAACCAGAAGCAAAGCTCCACTTATGAAAGACATTCTCTCCTGAAGGAGGGGATTTCATGGGTCTCTCTCATTGCCATATAACTTCATGTAGTGTCTAAAAGAAAAGAATGTTAAAATGAATATTAGAATTCAATTCTAGATTTATCCTCTTTCTAACATTTTCCAAAAGTATTTAGGATACAAAGTGTGTGGAAAATTGCAGAGAGGGAAAGGGGAGTACCTGACTTTGAATACACAGTTACTTTTAAAACAACTATAAAGTAAATCAGTACCAATAACTATGTTTAAATTTTTCTTTTTTCCTAAATCACTTACAGATGGAATCACAATCGAAATTGTAATAAAAGCTAATAATGGTTATTTAAGAAAGGCTGTGTAATTTGAAAAGCCTTATTAACGTATTATCATTTCCACTTTATTTTCTTTTATAAAATTGCATTTATTTACACAATATAAGCATTTAAATTTAAATGTATTCCCCTAATCCCAGACATTTGAAATTCATCAAAGTAATATTATCCATGTATATGAAACCTTTTCTTATTCAAATAATCATTTACTTTTCTAGGTGTTCAGTCGGGAATTCCTCAAATAATGCTTAAAATAATCCAAGTAAGAAATATTTCATATAATGAAGTAAATACCAAGAGAAAATGTATCTTACATAGCCATCAAACTTGTCAATGGAGGAATATCAGGAGTTAAAAAACCAGAATGTCATTATCAAATTAAATATTGTTACAACAATAAAAATACAATGGGAGAATATAATTGAAAATGCAGAATACAGCCAAGTTCTGAGGGGGCATGACTTGGAAGAGCAGAGACAACCTAATCAACTGGTCCAACCTGTTGACAAATGGCAAAATCCCATCCCCAGGGTTAGGGTGATGACTGGGGACTGGTACCCAGCCGCAAAAGAACCCAACTCCACAAACAAAACATGCCTATTGATAATCAAAAATTGTCTGGATACAGATCATCCTATGATTTTGTGTTCTAGGATGCAAATGACTACTCAAGTAAATAATCTTTATGATGACTAGTTTCTTGAATTACAAGAAGGAGGAGAAAGAGGGGGAGGAAGGAGAAGGGGAGGAAGAAAAGGAGGAGAAAGTTTGTATTAATTTTGCTGGCTTGCTAGCACCGCGTCTTGTGTGGGAGGTATCCAAATAAAATTTTGTTGAATTAAACTTACGACTTTATTCTTGAAATATATCACAGAATACTGTTAATGGCTAAAAGCCTTTGCTGACATTGGACTACATATATGGGTAGATAAATACTACATATTTGGGTAAATGATCTATTTAATTCTCTAAAGAATGTATTATAAGCTGCATATTGTTTTAGGAGCTGGCTGACTCTCTCAGCTCCCTCCACTTGGAAATCTGCCGTTTTCACTTCACTCAGGCTCTGTAGGGACTTGGGAACACACGCTCTAGCCAGGTGCCAAGCCTCACAAGCAACAGGGCAACGTAGATGGGAAAGGGAAGCAGGAAGGTGGAGGAGAGAAGAAGGCAGATGCTAAAGAACCCCCTGTCTCCTGGGTTTCATAACCTGTCAAGAGTTAAACTCCTCTCACCTGAAACAATTTGGTGTTCATTCACAATGGCAAGTGAGGACCTCTTTTCTACTAATAAAAATGTGAAGAAGTGGACTTCTGAGTTCAATTCAAAACATATTTATTGTACCTGTAGGTGATCTCTCCTTGTAAAGGCTTTGGAAAGTTAAGTAACAGTAGGGTAGATAAATTATTTTAAAGCCAGTTTTGGTAAAATAAATAGTTCTACTAATTACTCCATCAAAGATCCTGGGTCTCCCAAACCTGAAAACAATAACATACATTTTGTTTAAATGAAAACAGCAATTGTGTCAATGTCACTGATGAATTATGTCTAGATTTCTTACCTGCATTACTAGTCCGGAACTATTGTTCTAGACAATAATTGTTGGAAAAATTCTAAGCAGAGAATAATTCAACTTCAGTTGAATTCCTGCCTCAAAAAAAAAAAAAACACAAGTCCAAGGGCATGTGTCCACTGTTGCACATACAGACTCACATGCTCTATATTTCAACCACATAAAGTGACTTGTTATTCATTAAGGATTCTGTGCTCTTTCACACCTCAGTAACTTTTCTGTTCTCTCTACCTAGAGCATCATTCATGTCCAGTCCTCCCTGTCTGTAACAACTGTGCTAAATTCCAAAACCGTGTGTCCTCTGAAGACTTCACCAACCACTCAAACTGAACTTTTTCCTTCCTTTGCCATACCTTCCTACCGTCCAGTTAACAAGCAATTAAAATTATTTTCTATTACAATCTCACTTCTGTCTCTATTCACTGGACTATGTCCTTTTTAAGGGTAAAAACTATAACTTGACGAGTTGTAATATCTTTATTATGTCCAGTACACACAATAAGCATGCAATAAATGTTTATTAAAGAACTGGCCTAAAAGGTACAAACTTTGTTATGCAAGAGGGGTAAACCCTAGAGATGTAACATAGAGCATTGTGCCTATAGTTAAATAATGCTGTATTGTATATTTTATTTTTTTTGCTAAGAGGGTAGTTTTTATATTAGCCATATTACAAAATGATAATAAAGAAGGAGAGGTGGGAGGAAACTTTGGAATGTGACGGATATATTTTTGGCAAAGTTTGTGGTGACAGCTTCACAGATGCTCACTCATTTACAAACTCATTTAAAAAATATGGCCTACATTTCAGCCACTTACTAAATACCTTTGCCTCAGCTCCCAAAATTAAATTACATCTAAAACCTATTCATTTTCTTGAATTACTAATCTCAATGTCATCATAATTATCCACTTACCCAAAACATACACCCAGTAGTTATTCTAGAGTCCACATGATCCACCCCATATCCACACTGGATGTGGATATGTCACCTCACCCACTAGCAATGCCTTGGTTCTGAACTCTAAAACCTCTCATCTGGACTATTTCAATTATATCCTATCTGTTCCTTCTAACTCTAACTTGACCCTTCTCTCAAATCCTCCTCTTTAAAATTAATATGTTTTTAAAAGATATAAATCCTCCTACTTAAAACCCAGCCGGTGTTAGCAGACTCATTATCTGTCACTCCTGCAGGTACATAACTGCAAGTGTTGTCACTCCCGCCCTAGCCACCCTGAGGTATCAGCAGTCTGCTGATCACCACACTGCTGTCTCACAAATGTGCCTTCCCCCATGCTGTTCCTCTGCCTCCATTCCTTTTGCTTTCCCCCTCCCTCCTCATGTCTCTCTCATAAATATCCCCAGAATATCTATGTATGTTAGACCCAGCAGGTCAACATCAGCTTGTTTGACCTCCTCAGAGTTGGTACCCCATCCTTTGTGCTCCCCCAATGGCCCGAATGTACCTTTGCTAGTAACTCTCGTAATATAATACTTATTTATGTGAAATGCTGTATCAATTTACCTATATCTCAAATATGACTGTAAACTCTTGAAGAGCAGTGATTATGTTCCATATAACTTTAAATATCAGTACTACTTGATGTTTGTTGGACAAATGAATAAATATAAAAACAAAGGAATGAAGGGACAAATAATGAGCCCATAAATTAGCAGATAAACAATAAAGATTCTAAAATGCCTGAACTGGATGGGGTAGGCCTTAAACTATCCAGAGAAAGAGAAGCCATGTGGGCAGAAGACAAGCATCACAAACATTCAAGTTATATCCAAAGGTCGAGAAGCATTCACCTTGGAGAAAGATAAGGTCTATAGGGAGGTGAATTCAGATGGGCAAAATGGTAACAGGATGTGGAAAGTTTTAAAATTTAGGTTGAGAAATTCCATTTCATGAGGGGGCACTAATGGTTACTGTTTTTCAGCATGACCTTGACCCAGATTACCTGAATTGAAATCCCAGCTCTGAGACATATATACTAACTGTGTGATATTAAGAAAGTTACCAACTATGAGCCAAGCACAGTATATGTAATTTTCTAAAATTTACCTCATTTCATATCATTCCCACAGTAATTGTGTAAATTGATGCTATTATCTTCCAGATAAGGAAGCTGAGGTTTAGAGTTTTTAGAAAATTTGGCTTAGATCATGCAGTTAACAATGCACAGCCTTGACTCTGAGCCCCAGATCTGGATTGAGAGTACAAACTCTGAAACTCATTTTAGGGTTGAATGAGGAGTAACATTTTTTTTACAGGCATGTTAACAAATCCGTTTTGTAAGAAAGCTAATTGATATGCTTATAAAGGCAGGTGCCCACATAGGCTAAAAGAACTAATAAACCATCAAACAGCAATTTATTGCTAAATCATTACCAGAATTAAGTTAAAGCCTTTTCAGATCAATAAACAATTTTACGTTCCTTATCAAATGCAGTAAAGTAAGTGAACTGGGTATTTAGGTGTTGAGTTGCAAGAAAGGCAGAAGACAAGGAGTCATGATCTGATACAGCCTGGTGAGGTCAGCTGGCCACGACCTGACCTTTCTATCTAAGATGATGTTTGTTTTACATTCCTGACTCTGATCTCTTGGATTCCCTCCTTTGGTCGAGGCACCTATGCTTCTCAGAAGTTTCTGACCTTCTGTTACTATTATCTGCTGAATCCGTCCTCTTAGTCAGATGGAGTAACTTCGCTCTTCGCTGCTCCTTCATTTGCATAGACTTTGTGTTGAACATCCTCGACAGTGTTAGAATGATCATTTATCCTCCAGCCGAACACAGCAAGAAAACCTTTGCTTCTTATTACCATAGCACCTCAGCAGTAAATACCCTACACTATATGACTGCTAGTTTAAAAGAAATTGTTTCCAAGAACAAATAAAAAAGAAATACATAAACATAGTTCACCAAGTATCTGTTCAACCGTAATTCTTGGTGATTTAGAGAGTAGCTGACCGAAAGAAGCTTCCCATTTGTGGGAGGGAAGAGCTGCTGCCACAGAGGCGGCGCAAACCCAACAAAGCGCAGGGGTGGCTCACTGGACAAGAAGGTCCCGGGGAAAGCAGTGTTGGCCAGCACACAGACCACACACCTTTGTACATCAGGTCCTTAAAGCACAACAAGGGAGAAAACCAGGGCAGCTGGAGATGGAAGGGACGCCAGCCACACTGGTACCGCCGAGGAGCCTCCAACACCGACGGGAGGGAGCAGGAGGGTGGTCGGGATGAGATAGGTGAAGAGAAAACAAATTGATAGCTGACATGAAGATTAAGTTTTAAAAAGCATCTTCTAGAATATCTTTCTTGGGTTAATGCAGAGTTAAACCTGTTTTGTATACCTCTTTCATGTGAGGGGTAAAAGGTCTGACCGTACACTGTAACGGTGGTCGCAGGATGACCGTGACAATGAAATGTGCTGAAACACAGCAACATACGATGTGGTCTTGTGAACTATTCGGTTTTTTTTGCCTATGTTAAGACAAAAGCAATAGACCAATATGTATTAATTTTTTCAATGGAAATGATCAAACTAAAAAGTGTTCAAGATGTATCCTACACTAATAATTTATTTAAAAAAAATAAACAGGAAGACTCATTTCTCCAAAAATGAAGCCCAGAGGAGTCATGTTCTCTTTATTTTTGATCAGATATTTCACGAATTTCTTTATCCAGCTACAGCCCATCTACATTTTTACTCCCATTGCTGCTACTTTCCTCTAGGAGTTCACAATGACATCAGTAATAATGCTTCTATAAGCACTTTGGAAATTACAAAGTATTTTTGTGTGTATTAACTCATGTGATTCTCGCTGTAGCCTTGTAAAGGTGTTACCTGCCAGTTATGGTTAGGTTTGGTGGGTCTCATACATACTAAAGTGGCTGCCTAGTTCTCATGACACCAAAACTTGGTTCCTTCACTATAATAATGTACATTCTTAATTTAGATATTTACCTTCACTATAATAATGTACATTCTCAATTTAGATATTTAATATTGCAATAGCTTACTAGCCTCCTAAACTAATACTCTCCACCATTCTAAACCATCAGATGGACTGATTTCCATCTAATCTTATGTATAATTTTCCTCTTAGTCTCCTGCTACAGACTTGCATATCTTCTACTCTAGGTCACGTCCCACGGAAGTACTAAGCTTATTCTTTGTTTCCTTTCTCATTTTTTCACCCTTTCTAGAATGTCCTCTAGCTAATCTGGTCTCAACCATTTAAAGAACAGATCAAGACTCATCTTTTCCACAAAAGTTTAACTACTCAGTCATCTCTTTTTCAGTAGTTGGACCCATAATAGTTAATCCTTAATCATACTTATAAACTATTGACCAAACAGCTCTTATACATGATTTTCTACGTTTAATGCATATTATATGCCACATTCTGTCTTGAGAGCTTTGTATGGATTATTACATTAAGTGTGATTGTAATCTCTACTGTTATAAATCCCCATTTTACAGATGAAGAAACTGAGAATCCGAGTAGCTGGCCTAACACCACACAGCTGGGAAGTGCTGCAGCTGTGATTGCAAACCAGACTGCTGGCTGCAAACACCACGTCATAAAGCTATTTCCATAAGGACCAACTTTAGAGAAAAAGGTGGTCAATTACCTAGTGTGTTCGAAGAAGAACTCCACTCTTATGAAGAATCTATTCTAATTTCTACTGTTAGAGCATTACTTCTTTTATTTAAAATGTTGGTCCTTGTTAGAATATTAATTTCACCAAGGGGCCCCTATGTTTTACAGCTTATCAGCCTTTTTGTATCTTGGTATAAATGGTTTATTTAGACATTCCACAAGAGTCCGAGGGAGAGCAGAGTACACAAGGGAACTGAGGATGAGGAGAGTCCACCACCAAAGGAGATAAGTAGGGAGACAGACCAGCGCTGAGACTGAGGAGCCTAGAATAAGCTTTGCCCACTTACTGCCTCGGTCATGGCCTGGCCCTGTTCCCAGCCCTTCAGGATAATAACTATGTCTTTCTCAGTCTTTGCAACTTTTGCCCATTGACATGCAAAGAGAGCAGAGCACATGTTTACAAATGAACAACTCAGAATAATATCATCCCAGGGTCATGCCAAGTTGTTTATGTGTTTTTTTGTCTTATCCTCAGAATCCACCCATTTTCCCCCCAATAAAATCAGATGTGGAAACACAATGATACAATTGACAAAAGCAGAGCTCCTTTGATTGAATTAAGGGAGTAAGGCTCAAATCTCACTTTACCTGCAGCTTCCACACGAGCTGCAGCTCATGCAGCCCCTCCACAGGGTCCTAGTGCTTGGAGAGCACAGTTTGAACAGCATTAATCCTCCAATTGGACACAGCATGAAATGAAAACCCACAAAGATCAAAACACTTGCCTAAGTTCACACAGTAGAGCTGGAACAAAACTGTGGTCTCCTGCCCCAACTTCACCGTTTGTTTTTCCCTGCGCTGTGTTGCCTTCCTCCAAAGCTATCACATCCAGGGGACTGGCATCTTCCTACTGCCCCCAGTGTTCTCTGGGATGGTAATAGAACTCTATTCTTAAATAATTTGGCTTCTGCCTTGATTTTCTATAACCAATGTCTGTAATTTTCTGGAACTGGAAAGTCCTTTGATGTTAAAAGGAATTTCTGAAAGAAAATCTCATGAGCAATTTTGACATGGTTGGAATTGTTACTGGAGATTTAATCTTTACAAAGGAAGGCTGTTAAAGAAGAAAACCATTCAGGATCAAAAGCCACTACTGGTTCTCCTGTTGCCTACATCTTTTATGTCCCTATTGAATGGACACATTACCAGCCTAGTGTCCTGTGTACCAAGACAAAGGCCCAGATCCCTGTGGGAGCAAATTAGCCCTGCACCTGTGAACTTTTTGGTATCTCCATCTGAATAGGAAATGTCTACCCTATATTCAATATATCAAAATGCCTAAACTGAGTCCTTAAAACAATCTCACAAGGCAAAATATTACCCTCATTTTAAAAATAAGAAAACAGACTCAGAAATTCAAAGTAACTCTTAAAGACTTACTCAATGATAGGGCTGGAACGTGAACAATTTCTGTATGGCTCCCAAATGATACTACACCATACTCCTGAGGTCAGATTACACCAGTTATGCCAGGGAGAACCTCCATCCTCCATTCTACCTGGTGCCCAGCTGAGCTACCACTCAGACCATTCATCACTTTAGGGGAGAGGAATGGGATGGAGGTTTAAGCTAGATGGCTGCTTTGGATCATGGCTCTGCCACACACCAGCTGGCACAGTGAGCAAAGTGTTTGCCCTCTCTGTTCCTCAGTTTCTACTTTTAACTTTCTTGTACAATACTTATTAACAAATCCGTAATTCTCTTAGCTGTATAGACTGTAGCTCCAGGTTCACATTTGATTTCTCTATTTCTTGGCCCCAAACTTCCAGCCATTCTAAATCCTACGGTCCTGAGCTTAACAGTTTTTTCTCACTTCCCCAACTTTCCTTCCATTCCCAGAGCTACTACCATCTTGGTTCAGGTCTTCATTAACATTCACTCGAGGTCATTATCTTCTTCTAGGAAGTAAATATCCACAAAAAAGTAAACAGTTTTTTATGTAGAGCCTAATATATTATAGTCGTTGTACTATACACATTAGAATTGTAGATTCACTTAACCACCACCACAGACTTGTACACTTGACTATTCATATGACTTCCTAGCTATTCTTTTCACCTCAGTTATTGTGCAGGACTCTAGATGTATTCTTGTTCAGAAGTAAAAGTATGAATTTAAAATTTTAATGAATGTCGTGCAGCATGGCAACAGAGCAAACCTTAGGTGCTTATATAATTACTGTACCCTTCCCCCTCTCCCTTTGAGTATTAGAGACAGTTCGATTCTCCCCACACAGTGGAACTTCATCTAATTCTAACTCGTGGGTGAATGTAAGCAAAATGGGTGTGGCGCTTATAAGTAAAATTAAAATTAGTGTCTCCCTAAACAGAGCTTCAGTTTCGTCCTTTTGCTGTACCACAGGGTGCTTTTCAAGTAAATCTAGAAAGAAATTATTAAAATATTTACTGGTAATACATCTTTTAATTTTTTCAGTGAAGATAGAGCACATTCCATAGAATGACAGGTAACATATGCCACCAATAAAGAATTCAAAATATCAAGGAAGTCCCTTTAAAATGTCTTATATTTTTATTATGGAATGCTAAAATAAACATCTAAAGTCTCTTTAGTCTAAAACTAAAACATGCTTAGCATCAGCCAGCTCTCTTACCTCATAGAGCATCTGGAAATAAATAATCACAACAGAAAAGGGTGCTAACTTCATCTATAGAAAGTCTAGGTGCTGGCATAATTGGAATAAGAAAATAGGAAGAAATTTAGAAGGCAATAAAAAATCCTTACATCTCCAATTACTACAGGGGTAAAAATATACAACGTCTATCTATACAAATTCAAGTTTTCCAAACCTCTTCTCACAAAGGAAGGTAAGGCCATTCTCGTTTGCACAAAACCATATTAAGATTCAGGTTCTGGTTGTACCTGCATTTGTCTTCCCCACCCCACTGATTCAGCTTAGCCTCTTTATTTAGGCCTTGGCAACAATGAGAAAGCAAAAACCAAGAAGAATGCTGTGGGATATCAGATTCTCTTTTATACCCAGGAGCCACAATATGTCAATTTTTTAAACATTTAAAAATATAAATTAAAAAACTATTTTAAAATATAAATTGACAGGGAGCCAAGATGGCAGCGTGAGTAGAGCAGCGGAAATCTCCTCCCAAAACCACATATATCTATGAAAATATAACAAAGACAACCCTTCCCAGAATAAAGACCAGAGGACACAGGACAATATCCAGACCACATCCGCACCTGAGAGAACCCAGCGCCTCGCGACGGGGGTAAGATACAAGCCCCGGCCCCGCCGGAGCCGAGCGCCCCTCCCCCCCAGCTCCCGGCGGGAGAAGAGCAGGCAGAGCGGGAGGGAGACGGAGCCCAGGACTGCCGAACACCCAGCCCCCGCCATCCGGGCCAGAGCGCAGACACAGTGCGTGCGCAGGGGGCCCTGGATACTAGGGAAACAGGGCAGCAAGAACAGTGAGTGGGCACCAGAGGCCTGGTGCCAGAGGACATAAGAAAAGCGAGCAACCATTTTTTTTTTTTTTTTGCTCTTTTATTTTGGCAAGTGCTTTTTGGAAGTCTTAAAGGGATAGGGACTCCAATACTAGGGTAACAGGGCAGCAAGACCAGTGAGCAGATGCCTGAGGATGGCACTGGAGAATAAAGAAAAACGAGCAGCCACTTTTTTTTCTTTTTTTTTAATTAAAAAAAATTTTTTTTTTTTTTTTTTGTGTGGTCATTGTTTTGTTTTGGCGGGTGCTTTTTGGAAGTCTTAAAGGATCAGGGTGGGACACTAAGTCCAGAGGTAGGGAATCCGGGGATCTCTGGGTACCCTAACCCCTGGGCTGCAGGGAGCAGCGAGGCCCCTTACGGAGATAAATAGCCTCCCAGCCGCTCCTGCTCCAACGCGACTCCACCATTTTGGAGTAGCTGCCCGAGCCAGGCCACGCCCACAGCAACAGCAGAGATTAACTCCATAGCAACCGGGCAGGAAGCAGAAGCCCTGTCTGCGCGCAGCTGCCCAGCACAAGCCACTAGAGGTCGCTGTTCTCCCAGGAGAGGAAGGCCACAAACCAACAAGAAGGGAAGTTCTTCCAGCCGTCACTCATCCCAGCTCTGCAGACTATTCCTATCACCATGAAAAGGCAAAGCTACAGGCAGGCAAAGATCACAGAGACAACACCAGAGAAGGAGACAGACCTAACCAGTCTTCCTGACAAAGAATTCAAAATAAGAATCATAAACATGCTGACAGAGATGCAGAGAAATACGCAAGAGAAATGGGATGAAGTCCGGAGGGAGATCACAGATGCCAGAAAGGAGATCGCAGAAATGAAACAAACTCTGGAAGGGTTTATAAGCAGAATGGATAGGATGCAAGAGGCCATTGACGGAATTGAAACCAGAGAACAGGAATGCATAGAAGCTAACATAGAGAGAGATAAAAAGATCTCCAGGAATGAAACAATATTAAGAGAACTGTGTGACCAATCCAAAAGGAACAATATCCGTATTATAGGGGTACCAGAAGAAGAAGAGAGAGGAAAAGGGATGGAAAGTATCTTGGAAGAAATAATTGCTGAAAACTTCCCCAAACTGGGGGAGGAAATAATTGAACAGACCACGGAAATACACAGAACCCCCAACAGAAAGGATCCAAGGAGGACAACACCAAGACACATAATAATTAAAATGGCAAAGATCAAGGACAAGGAAAGAGTTTTAACCGCACCTAGAGAGAAAAAGGTCACCTATAAAGGGAAATCCATCAGGCTGACATCAGACTTCTCGACAGAAACCCTACAGGCCAGTAGAGAATGGCATGATATATTTAATACAATGAAACAGAAGGGCCTTGAACCAAGGATACTGTATCCAGCACGACTATCATTCAAATATGATGGTGGGATTAAACAATTCCCAGACAAACAAAAGCTGAGGGAATATGCTTCCCACAAACCACCTCTACAGAACATCTTACACGGACTGCTCTAGATGGGAGCACTCCTAGAAAGAGCACAGAACAAAACACCCAACATATGAAGAATGGAGGAGGAGGAACAAGAAGGGAGAGAAGAAAAGAATCTCCAGACAGTGTATAGAACAGCTCAATAAGCGAGCTAAGTTAGGCAGTAAGATACTAAAGAGGCTAACCTTGAATCTTTGGTAACCACGAATTTAAAGCCTGCAATGGCAATAAGTACATATCTTTCAATAGTCACCATAAATGTAAATGGACTTAATGTACCAATCAAAAGACACACCGTAAGAGAATGGATAAAAAAGCAAGACCCATCTATATGTTGCTTACAAGAACCTCACCTCAAACCCAAAGACATGTACAGACTGTAAGTCAAGGGATGGAAAAACATATTTCAAGCAAACAACAGCGAGAAGAAAGCAGGGGTTGCAGTACTAATACCAGACAAAATAGAATTCAAAACAAAGAAAGTAACAAGAGATAAAGAAGGACACTACATAATGATAAAGGGCTCAGTCCAACAAGAGGATATAACCATTCTAAATATATATGCACCCAACACAGGAGCACCAGCATATGTGAAACAAATACTAACAGAATTAAAGGGGGAAATAGACTGCAATGCATTCATTCTAGGAGACTTCAACACACCACTCACCACAAATGGTAGATCCACCGAGCAGAAAATAAGTAAGGACACGGAAGCACTGAACAACACAGTAGAGCAGATGGACCTAATAGACACCTATAGAACTCTACATCCAAAAGCAACAGGATATACATTCTTCTCAAGTGCACATGGAACATTCTCCAGAATAGACCACATACTAGGCCACAAAAAGAGCCTCAGAAAATTCCAAAAGATTGAAATCCTACCAAACAACTTTTCAGACCACAAAGGCATAAAACTAGAAATAAACTGTACAAAGAAAGCAAAGAGGCTCACAAACACACGGAGGCTTAACAACATGCTCCTAAATAATCAATGGATCAATGACCAAATCAAAATGGAGATACAGCAACATATGGAAACAAATGACAACAACAACACTAAGCCCCAACTTCTGTGGGACACAGCAAAAGCAGTCTTAAGAGGAAAGTATATAGCAATCCAAGAATATTTAAAAAAGGAAGAACAATCCCAAATGAATGGTCTAATGTCACAATTATCGAAATTGGAAAAAGAAGAACAAATGAGGCCTAAGGTCAGCAGAAGGAGGGACATAATAAAGATCAGAGAAGAAATAAAGAAAATTGAGAAGAATAAGACAATAGCAAAAATCAATGAAACCAAGAGCTGGTTCTTCGAGAAAATAAACAAAATAGATAAGCCTCTAGCCAGACTTATTAAGAAGAAAAGAGAGTCAACACAAATCAACAGTATCAGAAACGAGAAAGGAAAAATCACGACGGACCCCACAGAAATACAAAGAATTATTAGAGAATACTATGAAAACCTATATGCTAACAAGCTGGGAAACCTAGTAGAAATGGACAACTCCCTAGAAAAATACAACCTTCCAAGACTGACCCAGAAAGAAACAGAAAATCTAAACAGACCAATTACCAGCAACGAAATTGAAGTGGTAATCAAAAAACTACCAAAGAACAAAACCCCTGGGCCAGATGGATTTACCTCGGAATTTTATCAGACATACAGGGAAGACATAATACCCATTCTCCTTAAAGTTTTCCAAAAAATAGAGGAGGAGGGGATACTCCCAAACTCATTCTATGAAGCTAACATCACCCTAATACCAAAACCAGGCAAAGACACCACCAAAAAAGAAAACAACAGACCAATATCCCTGATGAATGTAGATGCAAAAATACTCAACAAAATATTAGCAAACCGAATTCAAAAATACATCAAAAGGATCATACACCATGACCAAGAGGGATTCATCCCAGGGATGCAAGGATGGTACAATATTCGAAAGTCCATCAACATCATCCACCACATCAACAAAAAGAAAGACAAAAACCACATGATCATCTCCACAGATGCTGAAAAAGCATTTGACAAAGTTCAACATCCATACATGATAAAAACTCTCAGCAAAATGGGAATAGAGGGCAAGTACCTCAACATAATAAAGGCCATCTATGATAAACCCACAGCCAACATTATATTGAATAGCGAGAAGCTGAAAGCATTTCCTCTGAGATCGGGAACTAGACAGGGATGCCCACTCTCCCCACTGTTATTTAACATAGTACTGGAGGTCCTAGCCACGGCAATCAGACAAAACAAAAAAATAAAAGGAATCCAGATTGGTAAAGAAGAAGTTAAACTGTCACTATTTGCAGATGACATGATACTGTACATAAAAAACCCTAAAGACTCCACCCCAAAACTACTAGAACTGATATCGGAATTCAGCAAAGTTGCAGGATACAAAATCAATACACAAAAATCTATGGCTTTCCTATACACTAACAATGAACCAACAGAAAGAGAAATCAGGAAAACAACTCCATTCACAATTGCATCAAAGAAAGTAAAATACCTAGGAATAAACCTAACCAAAGAAGTGAAAGACTTATACTCGGAAAATTACAAGTCACTCTTAAGAGAAATTAAAGGGGATGCTAACAGATGGAAACGCATTCCATGCTCATGGCTAGGAAGAATTAATATCGTCAAAATGGCCATCCTGCCCAAAGCAATATACAGATTTGATGCAATCCCTATGAAACTACCAGCAAAATTCTTCAATGAACTGGAGCAAATAATTCAAAAATTCATATGGAAACACCAAAGACCCCGAATAGCCAAAGCAATCCTGAGAAAGAAGAATAAAGTAGGGGGGATCTCACTCCCCAACTTCAAGCTCTACTATAAAGCCATAGTAATCAAGACAATTTGGTACTGGCACAAGAGCAGAGCCACAGACCAATGGAACAGACTAGAGAATCCAGACATTAACCCAGACATATATGGTCAATTAATATTTGATAAAGGAGCCATGGACATACAATGGCAAAATGACAGTCTCTTCAACAGATGGTGCTGGCAAAACTGGACAGCTACATGTAGGAGAATGAGACTGGACCATTGTCTAACCCCATATACAAAAGTAAACTCCAAATGGATCAAAGACCTGAATGTAAGTCATGAAACCATTAAACTCTTGGAAGAAAACATAGGCAAAAACCTCTTAGACATAAACATGAGTGACCTCTTCTTGAACATATCTCCCCGGGCAAGGAAAACAACAGCAAAAATGAATAAGTGGGACTATATTAAGCTGAAAAGCTTCTGTACAGCAAAAGACACCATCAATAGAACAAAAAGGAACCCTACAGTATGGGAGAATATATTTGAAAATGACACATCCGATAAAGGCTTGACGTCCAGAATATATAAAGAGTTCACACGCCTCAACAAACAAAAAACAAATAACCCAATTAAAAAATGGGCAGAGGAACTGAACAGACAGTTCTCCAAAACAGAAATACAGATGGCCAACAGACACATGAAAAGATGCTCCACATCGCTAATTATCAGAGAAATGCAAATTAAAACTACAATGAGGTATCACCTCACACCAGTAAGGATGGCTGCCATCCAAAAGACAAACAACAACAAATGTTGGCGAGGCTGTGGAGAAAGGGGAACCCTCCTACACTGCTGGTGGGAATGTAAGTTAGTTCAACCATTGTGGAAAGCAGTATGGAGGTACATCAAAATACTCAAAACAGACTTACCATTTGACCCAGGAATTGCACTCCTAGGAATTTACCCTAAGAATGCAGCAATCAAGTATGAGAAAGACAGATGCACCCCTATGTTTATCGCAGCACTATTTACAATAGCCAAGAATTGGAAGCAACCTAAATGTCCATCGATAGATGAATGGATAAAGAAGAAGTGGTACATATACACAATGGAATACTACTCAGCCATAAGAAAAGGTCAAATCCTACCATTTGCAGCAACATGGATGGAGCTGGAGGGTATTATGCTCAGTGAAACAAGCCAAGCGGAGAAAGAGAAATACCAAATGATTTCACTCATCTGTGGAATATAAGAACAAAGGAAAAACTTAAGGAGCAAAACAGCAGCAGAATCACAGAACTCAAGAATGGACTAACAGGTACCAAAGGGAAAGGGACTGGGGAGGATGGGTGGGTAGGGAGGGATAAGGGAGGGGGAGAAGTAGGGGAGTATTAAGATTTGAATGCATGGCGGAGTGGGAGAAAGGGGAGGGCTGTACAACACAGAGAAGGCAAGTAGTGATTCTACAACATTTTGCTATGCTGATGGACAGTGACTGTAAAGGGGTTTATAGGGGGGACCTGGTATAGGAGAGAGCCTAGTAAACATAATATTCGTCTGTAAGTGTAGATTAGTGATACCAAAAAAAAAAAAAAAAGGGCAGTTCTTGTGTGGTAACCTCCAATGAGTTCTACACAAGGGTATAAAGGGCATATAAGTGTAGGAAAAGGGTCTGTTTGTGTTTATACAGAGGATCAAAGCCTAATTGGGCTACCCCGAAAATGAACTAAGATACGGTATGAAAAAGAACTTGCAAAATCAGCACTCTCTGGAAGACTCATGCCAGAAGATGGTCATCAAAAAACCCCAACAAAGATCCACGCACTGCTACAGCTGTAGATGCACTCATCCCACCAGTTCTGGGACTTGCCATGGGAATGAGGAAGGAGATATCTAAGCTGTCCTGTGCATACAGTAAAACAACAAATTTGACTGGATCTATACTGTTGGAACTCAACCAAGAATTAGGAGAAGTGCAAATTGTAGCGCTCCAAAATCTTACAACTACAGACTATTTACTGTTAAAAGAACATAAGGGACGTGAACATTCCCCAGGAATGGGTTGTCTTAATTTGTCTGATTTCTCTCAGACTGTTCAAGTTCAGTTGGACAATATCCACCATATCATAGATAAGTTTTCACAAATGCCTAAGGTGCCTAACTGGTTTTCTTGGTTTCACTGGAGATGGCTGGTAATTACAGGTATGCTTTGGTTATGTAACTATACTCCTATTATGTTAATGTGTGTGCGCAATTTAAGTAGTAGCTTAAAACCTATACATGCTGAAGTTACTCTACAAGAAGATATGTCAAAGAAATAATCAATCTTCCCAGGTTTTCTTCCGCCTGCTACTTCTATAGCTTTTCTTCTTCCTTCCTAATTACAACCCTTAAATAGAATTCGTGCCTCATATCAAATTTACCGAGTATCATAATTCTTCCAAGTGGTAGATACCTCAAGACAAATGCTGGGCATAGAAGCTACAGGGCATAAATATGCAAAGAAATAAAAAGCTAAGCATTTCAAACAACAAGGCTTCTCTCTCACTTACCAACTTTACATTTCCCTGTATGGCCCCGGAAGATGACTGGTTAGCCAGAGACAGATAAGATTCCTCAAAGGAGGAACAACCTAAGACAGGCACAGTTGCAGGGGGCTCATCAGGTGAGAAATTGGGGATCAACAGAGGTGAGGCTTACAACCTCACCCCCCCCTGTTCTGAGAGAAATGTTCTGCATACGTGGATGTTTTATTGCCCTTGTCTAGCTTGGATTAACACATAGTCTACAGGCACACACCTGATCATCTACATTTGCTCTCTTACAACACTAAACTATGTTTTCTACCTTTATCTTGTATCTACCTACCACTTCAGCATTTTATTAAAAATAATAATAATAAAGAGAGAAATGTGGTATCCACATATAAATCAAGTATAAAAACCAAATGAGTATTCATATTTGAACTGACTGTTTATAGTTCATAATGCATGAGCAAAACCGAAAGTTTCTGTGATGCCTGCCCTTGTACTGTTCACCATGTAACTTATTCACTATGTAAGAATTTGTTCTCCATGTAAGAACTTGTTTGTTATGCTTCAGAAGATTGGAGACTGACGAAAATTAGGCTTGGGGTGGATTAATGATTGTGCATTGAGCATTGACTCCCCTATACAGAATTTTATTGTTGTTAACAACCATTTGATCAATAAATATGAGAGATGCCCTCACAAAAAAAAAAGTACACACTTCCAATTGTAAAATAAATAAGTAACCGGGATGTAATGTATAGCATAAGGAATATAGTCAAGATATTGTAACAAATTGGTATGGTGATAGCTGGTACCTAGAATTATCATGTATATAAATGTTGAATCACTGTGTTGTACACCTGAAACTAATGTAATGTAATACTGTGTGTCAACTACCCTTCAATAAAAAATAATTATCTACAAAAAAAAAATATGTATAAATTAAGTAATAATTAAAAAAAATAATCAGTGAGAATGGCTTCTGAATAAACTCCTGTGCCTTAGGAAGAAGGAGATAGAAAAGTTATCCCAGAAAGCATACACCCTCTGTATACCTTGACATTAAAATCTTGTATCCTCATCTCCTTGGGCAAGGGAAACAAAATAAAAAATGGACCAGTGGGACTACATCAAATTTAAAAGCTCCTGTACAGCAAAGGACACCATCAGCAGGACAAAAAGGCATCCTACAGTATAGGAAAATATATTTTTTAATGACTCATCTAATAAAGGGCTAACATCCAAAATATATAAAGAATTAATATGCTTCAACATCAAAAAAACAAATAACCTGATAAAGAAATGGGCCGAGGACCTGAACAAATAGTTCTCCAAAGAAGAAATACAAATGGCCAACAGGCACATGAAAAGATGCTCCACATCGCTAATCATCAGGGAAATGCAAATTAAAACCACAATGAGATATCAACAGTTAGAATGGCCACTATCCAAAACATAGTAAACAACAAATGCTGGTGAGAATGTGGAGAAATAGTTGATGGGAATGTAAA
This sequence comes from Manis pentadactyla, assembly GCF_030020395.1. Taxonomy (NCBI): domain Eukaryota; kingdom Metazoa; phylum Chordata; class Mammalia; order Pholidota; family Manidae; genus Manis; species Manis pentadactyla. The sequence continues at coordinate 102,762,063 of NC_080029.1, read as the reverse complement.
TTGGTGTAACCGCTCTGGAAAGCAGTATGGAGGTTCCTGAAAAAGCTAAAAATAGAAATACCATTTGACCCAGTAATTCCACACCTAGGAATTTACCTGAAGAAAATAAAATTCGTGATAGAAAAGTCATATGCACCCCTATGTCTATCGCAGCACTATTTGCAACAGCCAAGATATGGAAGCAACCTAAGTGTCCATCAATAGATAAATGGACAAATAAGATGTGGTATATATAGAGCATGGAATATTATTCAGTCATAAATAGAAAATAAATCCTGCCATTTGCAACAGCATGGATGGATCTAGAGGGTATTATGCTCATGCAATAAGTCAGGTAGAGAAAGACAAACACCATATGATTTCACTTATTTGTAGAATACAAAAACAAAGTAAAATGGAACAAAACAGCAGTAGACACATAGAACTGAGAAGTGACTAGTGGTTACCAAGGGGTAGGGGGTTAGGACAGGATAAAGGGGCACAATAATCTTCAATCACAATATAAGCTGATCACGGTGACTGTTGAACCACTATGACATACATTTGAAGCTGACATAAGGTTGTATATTAATGATACTTTAATTTAAAAAATCTTGTATTCTCAACTATACTATTAGACCATGTGAGGCATCTATTACTATTTTCACCACTGTCTTCTCCTCAGTATGTGTGTGGATCAATACATACATAGATATTTTCATTAGAAGACATTCATTGTAGAAGCTCTAAGGGAAGAATTAAAAATATCTGAACTTAGTGTCTGGATGAGTTATCTCAGTGTGTGGGTGTCTCAATATGTGGATAGTCCATGAAAATAGACCATTACTAGACAGTCCCATTCAACATGGCACTGAAAGACAACAGCGAAGGAAAATCTTCCAAACTGGCAGAACTTGAGGTAGGCTACCTGATCGTCCCCTTCGTATGGAAAGTGAAGTGGGCCAGGGATGGAATATATGTGGATTCATGAGCAGTGGTGAATCACTTGGCTAATTTCTCAGGAGCCTCTGAAAAGAGTAATTGGAAGGTCAGGGTCAAAGAGAGCTAGGGAAGAAACAGGTGGATAGATTTAAGGGAAAGAGCTCAAAGTGTGAAAATTTTTGTGTTGCATGTTGAAGCCCACCAAAGAGAATCCACCATGGAAACAGCAATAAATAACCAAGTAAGTTTAGTGATTTGACCAGTACAGTTGAGATGAGATTATGTGTGGGCTCAAAAGCATGATCCTGTTCACCAAGGCTGATCTAGGCACTTGCTGCTGCTCAATGTCCAACCTGCCAGCAACAGACGTAATTGCTGAGCATCTGACACAGAACATTTTTCAAGAATATTGACTACCTACTTGGTAGCAGTTGATTACATTGAACTTGTACTCTAGAAAGGCAGTACTTCATTTTAACTAGAACAAACACTATTCCAGATATAAATTTGCCTTCCCCACCCACACATTTCATCTTAGGCCAAGAGGGCTATGTCACAGTAGTGGATGAAAAGCAATGAGCTTATGACCAAGGACTCTACTAATCCCAGAACATATCACATCAAAGCTTAACAACTTCCAAGCTGCTAAAATTAAAACAAAATAATAATCTTTTGAATACATTTGAAGTGCCAGCTTAGAAATGATATCCAGATAGGATGAGGTGCCAACTTCAGCATGTGGTATCTACTCTAAATCTATCACTATCACATGGTATTATGTCTCAAACAGATAATATGTGTGGGTCTGGAAACCAAGGAGTGATCCTACTTATTATCACACTCAATGCAGCAGCTGGACTCTTGCACTTCCCATCCCCACAACTTTGTTCTCTATAGTATAAAGCACCTGATTCCCAGAGGAAGATGCTTCTGTGAGGACACACAGTGAAAACACCACCATGAAATCTTGAGATGTGGTTGCCATATGTTCTCTTTAGACTTATGGCATGAGAAACTGACTCTAATCATTCAAAGAATATAGAGCTGAAATTACACTATGGGAACAAGATGAAATATCTTTTGCACCTAGATAAACCACTGAGGAAACTTTTCACAAATCCCCTGTGTGATCTGATAGTAAATGTCTAAGAATGGCAAAATGAGGAAGGGCTCAGACACCTTAGGGATGGTAATCTCAGTCACCCCATCAGGTAAACCACCCAGGCTAGGCAATGAGAGGTGCTGGACATGGGGAGGGAGTACCTGAACTGGAGCTATAGGAGGGAGATGTACTGTGGTCTTGAGAGCAGCTGCAATTACAAGGGCTCTATCTCATTCCAATAACATTCTTCATGTAAGTTTCCTCAGAAAAATAGACCCACCAGCTACCCTAGATGGTGTCACTTTGCCATCTGAATCAAGTGGCTTTGAGGGGCACACAGGGCAGACTGTAATGGACACCAGGGTGTGATACCCTCCGGACCAAGGGATTTATTCCTTTGAGTCAGACTCTGGGAATGGCTGTCAACTAATGGGAGTCTTGGCTCCTGAACTGGCACAGACACCAGTTCAAGGTTTTCCCACACTGTCCCTGAATATGCCCTAGTTCTGACTTTAAGTTTTACCATGACTCCAGATACAAATATGTTATCTTAATTTTCACAGTGTATCATAAGTAGCAGAGGCAGCTAATATGTAACAAATAATAATAATATTTTCTGCCATTTAATATCAGCTTGCTCTGTTCCAGGCACTATGCTGAGTATTCTGAAACTTACCTCACTTAACAATGGCAACAAAACTCTTCAAAATGATTACACTATTCCTGTTGCAAAAAGGGGGAAACTAGGTTCTGGTCCAGCTCAGCACCTTGCCTAACATCACAATTCTAGAAAGTGGTAGTGCCTGTGTTCGAACACAGGATTTGAAAATCCAAAGTCCCTTCACTTCATATCACTACATTAAATAGACAACCTACAAAATATAAAAAATATATACTTATATCAGGGAAACATAATTTGAATATAAATTACCTAATTATCTATTTAAATATAATAAACATTCTACTGAAAAGGCTCTGTAGAGAACTTATGAAATCATTCTTGAGGTAGCTGTTTCAGCTAATTCATAGAAACAAGAGTTAAGCAAATGAGGAAACAGAAAACTATGTTCCAAATGAAAGGACTAGATAAAATCTCAGAAAAACAAAATGGAGATAAACAGTCTACCTGATAAATGGTTCAAAGTACTGATAATAATGATGCTCACCAAAGTTGGGAGAATGTATGAAGGCAGTGAGAACTTCAATAAAGAGATAACAAATATAAAAATGTACCAAAGAGAAGTCACAGAAGCTGGCGAATACAAAACTGCACTGAAAAACACACTGGAGGTGTTCACCAACAGACTAGATGAAGCAGAAAAACAGATTAGTGAACTGGAAGACAGGGCATGGAACTCACCAAATCAGAATAACAAAAAGAAAAAAGAATTGTTAAAAGTGAAGATAGCTTAAGGAAACCAATAGGACATCAACAAGAGTAACATTCATATTATCGGGTTCTCGGAAGAAGAGCAAAAGAAAGGCACAGAAAAGTTATTTGAAGAAATAAAGGCTGGTAACTTCACTAATGTGAGGAAGAAAACAGACATTCAGGTCCAGAAAACACAGAGAGTTCCAAATTGATGAACCCAAAGAGATCCCCACCAAGACACATTATAATCAAAATGTCAAAAGTTAAATATAACAAGAACCTTAAAAGCAGTAAGAGAAAAACAACTTGTTACATAAAAGGGAAACCCTATAAAACCATTAGCAGATTTTTCAGTAGAAATATCACAGGCCAGAAGGGAGGAACATAACATATTCAAAGTAATAAAAGGAAAAAACCAAAAATACTCTACCTGACAGAGTCACCATTATTACTGAAGGAGAGACAGTTTTCCAGGCAAGCAGGAGCTAAAAGAGTTCCTGACCAATACACTAGTCTTACTAAAAATGTTGAAGGGACTTCTTTAAGCTGAAAAGAAATGGCACAAATTAATAACAAGGAAATATATGAAAGTAAAAATCTCACTGGTAAAGGTAAACATGCAGACAGATATTTTATTATGATTTGTTTTACTGCGCTTCACAGATACTACGTTTCTTACAAATTAAAGGTTTGTGGCAACCCTCTGTCAAGCAAGTCATTTTTCCAATAACATTTGCTCATTTCATGTCTCTGTGTCACATTTTGGTAATTCTCACAATATTTCAAACTTTTTCATTTTTATTATTTGATTTGCTGCAGTCTTCTGTTAAACCTTTAAAGGGCTAGGAGTTGCTCCTGATGGATGAGCAAAGAAAGTGGTTTTTTAAGACAGAATCTACTGGTGAAGATGCTGTGAAGACTGCTGAAATGACAATAAAGAATTTGGAATATTACAAAAACTTAGTTGGTGAAGCAGCAGCATGATTTGAGAGGATGGACTCCAATTTTGAAAGAAGTTGTCCCGTGGGCAAAATGCTATTAAACAGCATCCATGCTACAGAGAAATCATTCATGGAAAGAAGAGTCAATCAGCGCTTCATCATTGTCTTACTTAAGAACTTGCCACGGCCACCCCAACCTTCAGCAACCACCACCCTCATCAGTCAGCAGCCAGCAGCCATTAAAAATGAAATAAGACCCTCCTCCAACAAAGTTTTGAGAAAGAAGAACAAATCTCAAGGCACCATGCTTCCTGATTTCAAACTATATTACAAAGTTATTGTAATTAAGACCATATGGTATTGGCATAAAAACAGACACATAGATCAATGGAGCAAAACAGAGAACCCAGAAATAAACTCAAACAAATATGGTCAATTAACTTCTGACAAAGGAGGCAACATACAGTAGGGGAATGACAGTCTCTTCAACAAATGTGCTGTGAAAACTGGACCACCATATATAAAAGACTAAAAGTAGGTCACTACCTTACACCATACACAAAAACTAATTCAAAATGGATTTTAGAAGACTTGACTGTAATTCCTGAAACCATAAAACTCTGAGAAGGAAACATAGGGAATAAGTCACCTGATGTCGATTTTGGTGATGAATATTTGCATTTGACTCCAAAAGCAAAGGCGACAAAGGCAAAAACAAACACATGGGGTGACATCAAACTACAATGCTTTTGCACAGCAAAGGACATCCTCAGCAAAATGAAATGATAATCTACCGAATGGGAGAATCTATTTTCAAGTCATTTATCCAATAAAGAATTAATATCCAAAATATATAAAGGATTCATAAAATTCAATAGAAAAAAATTCAGTTAAAAAGTTGGGAGAGGGCCTGAGTAGACATTTTCCCAAAGAAGATGTAGAGATGGCCAAGAGGCACATGAAAAGAGGCTCAACATCACTAATCATCAGGGAAATGCAAATCACAACTATAAAGAGCTATAACCTTATACCTGCTAGAATGGCTATTATCAAAAGAGAAGAAATAGCAAGTGTTGTTGAGGATGTAGAGAAAAGGGGACCATTGCATACTATTCATAGGAATTAAATTGGTGCAGCCACTATGGAAAACAGTATGTAAGTTCCTCAAAAAGTTATAAACAGAACTACGGAATGATCTAGCAATTCTACTTCTTGGTATTTATCTGAAGAAAATGAAAACACTAATTCAAAAATATATATATACCCCTATGTTCATTGCCACATTATTTACAATAGCCAAGATATGAAAATAACCTAAGTGTTCATCAATAAGTGATTGGATAAAGAAGATGTAATATATATTTATACACATGCACAAATACACAGGAGTACTACTCAGCCATAAAAAACAATGAAATCTTGCCATTTGCATCAACTGGATGGACCTTGAGGGAATTATGCTAAGTGAAATGGGTAAGATAAAGACAATTATCATATTATTTCACTTTTATGTGGAATGTAAAAAACAGAACAAATGAACAAACACAACAAAATTAAACAAACTCATAGATACAGAGAACAGAATGGCATTTGTTAGTGGGGAAGAGGGTTGAGGAGTGGGCATAATGGTTGAAAGGATCAAGAGGTTCAACCATCCAGTTATAAAATAAGTAAGTCATGGGGATATACTGTATACCATGGTGACTAGAGTCAACAATATTGTAGAGTATACTTCAAAGTTTCCAAGAAAGTAAATCCTAAAACTGAACTTTATATAGTGATGGATGGGAACCGGATTTATCCTGGTGATCATTTCACAATGCATACAATTATCAAATCATTTGTTGCACAGCTGAAATCAATACAGTGTTTTATGTCAATTATGCCTCAAAGATTTTTCAAAAAGAAATCTTTCTTAATGGATCTTTATTAGAAATTGTGTCTCCAAAGTACATTCTTCATCTCCCAGATATATTCAAACGTAGAACACTATTCTAAACTAAAAATTTCCTAGCATCTAAAGGAGCTCTCAGCCATTTGGTCTGAACCCTGGAGCTGAAGGGCACAGAAATTCCTAGCCCTAAAAATGCAGTTTGTGGAGTAAATAAACCTTGTTCCCAGCAACCTGGCTTCTTTGTTCATCTTTTCTGTCCCACTTAAGGATTCTTTTCTCTGCCTCAAGTGTCCAATTATTCAGATCTTACCTTAGCTACCACAATTTTCCGGAAAGAATCCGATAACTATATTGTTAAAAACTGATGCAACCTTACTTATTTACTCTTTTGGGATATTTGGAGAAATAATAAAGTACAATTAAAACATCATTAATTCTTAGGGGAGAAGGTGAGGATTGTTTCTGTTTCTGTTTCCAAATGTGAGCGCTTCATGGCCCTGAAATCTTACCAAATAAATAAGAACTATTTTGCTACTTCCGGTGCACCTAGTTTATTTTCTTTTAATGATTTTTTTTCATTCTCTACAAGTTCAAATTTTTTTTAGTAAAAAAAATCTACTTACACAATAAACATGAAAATATAAAGAAAATTTATAGTTTTTGGAATGGGGTGTAAGGTAGGAAAAATATGTACATTTACCACTACTGTGACTTTTTAGAATAAGAGACTTAAAAATGTTATCATATAATGCTTAGGCATGACTCCCAATAAATGTGTATAAGCCAACTGAAGCTAGTTGTGTCACCAATTTCTTGGCAAGAAGATGAGAGAGAAAGTCCCTGCTCTGCATTTAATCTCCCTAATCTCTTGTTGGGTTCTCTTGAAAGCTCTATAATTCTTTCTTTATTCTTTATTAGTGATCTCTCCTTCATAGATGACTCTGGGTACACATGGAATAATTATCTGCATTTTGGAATAATTTAAAGAGTTCCAAATAAGCAGAGGAACGAGATACAAACCAGGTATGTTTTAATAGGGTGAGGGATCAAACACACACACGTATCAGGATGGAGAATTGGGTTAAGGTAAGGAAACAGAGGTATTCATAGTTGTCATAGCTTGTTTACCTCTTGGGAGAGCTGTCTCTCCCAATCAGCAATCCTATCTCATTGCCCTGCTTAGGAATAGTGGCCCGGATCACTGAAAGAAACATTACTGCATTCTTAGGCCCTGAAGCCCAGTTTTTCCTCATGACCGCCAAAACTGATATGCATGGCTGTTGCAATGTTATATGTCAGCACCTACAACAAACAGCTCCTCTTAAAAATGGAAGGCACAGACAGTGATCATGCTGCATGTTCTTTAAAAAGAAAAAAAGTTTACTTATGCATCAGCGCAACCAAGGGTATATTTAAAAAACACGTAAATCAATGGTTTGATAGTTGATTGACAAGGGTATTTAGCATAATTTTCCAGAAAACAAAAAGCCAATTCTCCAGAGAATTTAGATTGATACCTCCTAGCATAAAATTTGGAAACCCACATGGTATATAAACTAAGAAATACCTGAACACAATCAGAAATAATCCTCCTTCTGGTCTGTACTTGGCTGTGTTTGCATTCAATAGTATAAAAAAGGAAATAGGTTTTATGTAGCATAATGAACAAAACACAAAATCCTGTTTTCCAAAGAAGAAATCTATAGATTTAATGGTATGAGAAATTAGTTTTAATTAAAGGCTTTTGTCTTGCTTTCATGTCTTTAGAAATTGTTTGGGCTATGATTTTTTTTTTCTATTTTCATTCCTGAATTTCTTACCAAGCTATTATTTCAAGCAGGAACCAAGAAAGATTGTCCTTTATTTTTTTTTTTAACAGTTAAGCAGTGCTTATTAATCAAAATTTGTTGACAGCTTCCCAAGATCATAATTGAGTTTGCATGGCCTTGCCTTCATTGGTAAGTGCAAATTCAGCCATAGTGTTGAGGTGAGAAATATCTGATCACAATGTGGAAGAGAGGCATTTATTTAACAGATTCCAAAATACTGAATAATATGCTGACATCAGAGAAACAGCTCAATTTACTCTGTAAAGTTCTACTCACACAAAGCATAGCGTCTATGTCTTCGCTCCCTAATAAGGCTATAAACTTCACCTTTGAAAGACAGTTCTTTATAAAAATAAACTAAAAATAAAGATAGTTCTTTGAAATCCTAGGACCTGCACAGTAGTCTACACAGAATAGGTTCCTAGTGAAGATAAAGAAAGAAGTACATATTCAAGAGGAATCTAACCAGTTAGAAATTTGGATTTCAGTTCAAAAGTTTTTTAAAATACTGACAATATGGAGGTAACACTTTATTCATTCACCCAACAAATACTCATTGAGCCCTGGCTATGTGTTGTAACCTGCACAAGGTTTCAGGGATACAATGGTGTTATTTCAGCAAGCGATTTCAATAAATCATAGTATTTTCTATGATTTCCATAAAAAATTACTTCTTTGATGCCTATTTCATGATATTCAGTCCTACCAAATGCCCTACTCCTCACCATATATTCTCTGCTCTAATCCAAGACATTTCTTTACCTTTTTGCTTGAATAGAATGCCCTTTCATTTCCTCTTCACCAGAACCATCACTGTTGCAATACAGAATCTCACAATTCATTCCTTCCATTTGTAGTTCATACTTTGCCCACATTCACATTCACTACTTTGTCAAACCCCCTTAATCCACTCCTTACATAATAATTTTTGTTAATGTTTCCCTTCCCCAATAGATGTAAGAGCTTTTGATGGCAGGTCCTTTTTTTTTTAAATTCGTTTTCACATTCCTTGTAAACAGCATAGTGAAGTGCCCAAAAGGTCTTAAATATCAACAAAAACAGCTTGCGGCTCTCGCCTCCCAATGACTAGTACTTCTTTTTGCCCCACAATCATTTCCTGTGCCTGGAATGTTCTCTTTGACCAATAATTATAGTCTATGTCATCTCCTCTTCTTTAAAATGTCAAGAAAAACTCTTTTAAGCATTATCCTTTGTTATTAAAAATGTCAAATACAGACAAACTGCTTCCATCAGAACAATTTTAATTCACCAGGGTGTTTTCTCTGCAACTAATAAATGTAAGCATTCTCCCAGTTTTGCAGCAAGGAGAACTATGGAACTAGTCTTGCTCTCAAGAAGCTCACAATCTGGTGAATAGAAGAGAAGGCAAATACAGGCACTAGAAATTCAGGGCAGACTAGATGGTGATGGAGTGAGGTGTCTGGAAAGCCAAGACTTTTGGCCTCTGCATAGGACAGGCAACCACACGTTAAAACTACACAGACCCATCTTGTCTGAAATTGAACTTGCTTCATTTCTGCAAAAGCTACTCACAGCTCTGTAATTAACACAGAAGGAATCCCCTAGACTCTAAATGTTTTATGGCTCGTCTAATTAGGACAAAGGCAGCAACACAAGAGGCAAGATACACACCTCTTAATCAGAAAGGTACCAGCGATGTCCCTCAGGAAGTCTAAGGCATATAGCAAGAACAGAAAATTGTAAACACAGTCACCTTGGTGTGTTGGGATTTCTGAAATGTGGATTTTGTGGACATTGTTTCAAATCCAAGCGTGGCTTTCTCCTGTTATCTGTGACACTCCTGCCCTACCTTCTTCTGTAGCCACCCGCTGAGTCCTCAGGACCCACAGACTAATTTCTGTAGTGATCTAAGCAAAACGTAATTGAGATAAGCCTTGTAGTACACAGAATTATAAAAATATACTCTTTCATGTATAGAGTTGATGTTCTAGCTTTCTTTTAGTAGGTTTCTGGCTTTGAATTGCTTTTCTGGGAAGGAGATGGATTTTACATAACAATTCCTTTCTATTCCTTTTTATAGCCACTTGTTTTCCTCCTACAAGATGATATGTTGGGAGCCAGGTCTGTGATCTTGGGACAGAATATTTCCCTCAGTACCAATAATCAATCCATATAACAGTTAACTTACTTTCCAAAGGCCATTTCAACTATTTCTCTACCAAATAAACAGAATATTAATTACCCAGCTAACTATCACTGATTATTAACATTGTGTTATTTAACTAAATAGGAAATGCATGTTTATCTAAATTATCTAATTATCAATGTCAAATAACTAGAAAGTATTAAAGGCCAGTTATGCTATGCATAATTTAATATTTTATAATGTAGAAAGCATTAAGAGGAAAGCCTTGAGAATCTTCCATGCCGTCATAATGAGTATATGTCATTACTGTACAATATTGAAGACATAAGATGATGTCTTAATCTTTAAGTAGTATTGTCACCTATAAATATCTATTATATTTATCCTTGTTCCAAAGTTACTGCCACAAATTGGTTAATTGTTCACTAATGTTTTAATTCCTAAGAAGTAGGAGTCACTATATCTCTCCATTAGATTTCAGATTGATTTATCACTAATTAATGTTCACAGACATATAGTAACAAATTTCTTTTCACGAAAATATGAACAGGCTTTATTTTTTGATCCATTTTAATCTAGTATTAAGCAGTACAGTAAATCATCTGCCCTGTAGGAGTTTTAGAAAACTCAACTAAAAGATTGATTTCACAATGAAAAGCAACACAATATGTGGATTACCTGAGAAACAGCTGAAAAATAGGCATCCAGAAACAGTAACTACTTTGAAAAGTACTTTCTTGGTGCTCCTATAATATCTTTTTAAACCATATCTAGAGTTTTATAATGCCAATTAAATTTGACACTTAAAATTTATGTCTGTGGGGCAAATGGCAGAATTTCCAGAATCTCCCACCTAGCCTTAGTTATTTACATGTCAATAGGTGTTTACCACTGCAGAGCCTCCCATTGATCTGGGGTAAGGGATGAAGAGAAAAAATCCATTCTCTCTTCCCCTTCATTCCTGGTGTGTAATTGGTCTGGCACCTGCCAGTCACCAAGGTCCCAGCCATGGAGTTCCTGCTGGGAAGTGCAGTGGGGGAAGGAGAGAACAAGTCGCAGCCATGAGAATGGACAGGAGCCATGCCAGGCTAGCAGTTGTAACGAATAAAAGGCTTTCTCCCAACTTACCCTTTCCCTTTACTTATTTCAGTTTCACCAATTTCATAGAGGACTCACTCCGGGCCAGAAATTCCTGTCCCCACAGTTACAATGTCACATCTTGTAGACTTTTAAAATTCTCTGCATTCTAAGAAATATCTTAATTTTCACAGAAGGAAGCTTTATGTTCCAAACACACCCATCAGCAAACAAAATCTTGTGAGGAGGGCCTGAAATGCAGACAATTGGAATCAATGATGACACAAGTTCACCAGGGCTGATAGTGTCAGGTATCTTAAGAGGAAGGTAATATGAAATCTAGAAATTCACAAAGAACTTACAAAGCCAGACTCAAGTTTTATTCTCAGTAGAATCTAGAGTTGATCATACTTTGCCCTGACTAACTGGCAGTCCCTCCTCTTATAATTACTTTTGAGAAATTTAGAGATTTCAAGATTAACCAAGGAATTAAGGCAGATTTTCCTCAGATGCCACATTTACTCTTTTTTGGTGGGGAGTGAAATTTTCCTCCCTTATGAAATACTGCAGGGGAAAGCACCAGTCTATAATCAGCCACACTGCTTCCTACCTGAGAATAAATAGATGCTCTAGTAGTTCCTTCTAAAAAACTGAAGAAAATACCATTGGAAAGTTCCTGGATTTATTTCTATAATTGCAGCTTCTTTTGAATCCAATGAAAGTTAGCTTCCATAAAGCAGGAGTTAGGGTAGTAAAGGCCAGGAATGTGGACACAAGTTGGATATGCTGTAGTAGTAAACAGGAGAAACACAGACCACATCCTAGCTCATCAACTGAAGTTGAAACAAGAAGATGTAGACTGAAGGAAGTGAGGGAAGATATGGGACGCAGAGCAGATGAGCAAAGTATTGTTACTAGAAACACCAAACTGAGAAAAAAAAAAGCAGTACCTGGTCTCAGAATCCTTGATCAAGAACAGGAAGACAAATGCCATAGCAAGCTTTCATGGACCTGTAATGTGATGTGGTTCTGAACTAAATGAAGTCAGTCAGCCCCCATGTTTTTGACTGTTCATCTTTTACCTCTCTTAAAGCTACACATCTGCCTTTCAGTGGTTCTGTTCATGAGCTACATGAACACTAGACCTTGACATTTTCCATAGAGCTAGTGAGGGCCTCCTGAGGTCAAAGCTGTGAATAATGACAATGAATCAAGGTTGCTGGTCTTACTCTAATTTCTCTCCTTATACCCGGGAGCATTTTACAGTGGCAGACTTCATGAAACCCTATCATCTGTAATACAGAAATTCATTAAGATTTGCTGCCTCATAATACTATGAAAAACACACTGAGAATATTGGAATCTCAGGCCCTCAATTTAATAAAAAAATAAGTTATTCAAAGCTATTCCATTCTGTTCTAAATGTAGTTGCTGAGGCAATTACTATTTTAAAGTCACAGTAAAGGTTTGTGTTTCTCTTTCTGACTTTATTTTTTCTTTCTCTTACTTCCTACTCTACACACAAGTCTCCCTCCTTCCATTACCAGTGTTTTCTTCTAATAACCAATGATATTGTAGAATTCAAGTTAAATGTAAAAGGAAACAAATGTACTGAATATCCACCTTCTATACACAAGGTAATGAGGAATATGAACATAACTATGATTAATAATAGCCAGTATTCCTTGGGCACTAAATCTTATCATTTCCTTATCTTCATGAAAACTCAGTGAAGCATGCGCTTTATGATGTCATTATTTTCTGGTTGAAATATTAAGACACAGAAATTTTAAATAACTCACCGAAGTTTATACATATACTATACTTAATGGGTTTATAGTCTTCCTAGGATTTTTTTAAGTTATATGGAACAATAAAGGTTTAAACAATAGATCAAGACCAAAGAGAAATCTCATGAAAGTTATGTGATGCATCACCAAATGAATTGTGCAAATAATTTAGTACTATATAATTGCATAAAATTTCAGTATTTGGAAACTATGATTAATCTGTTTAATTGGGACTGAGATTGGGTAAAGAACTAGAGGAAGGTAAAGCAAGGAAGGTAAAGATAAGCAGCCTGAGATCTGGTTATAAAAGACGTGTTTTTCCACACTAAATGTTTAGGCTTTATTTTATGGACAATGTGGTATACTTGAAGGTTTTTGAGTAGGGAGTAGTATGTGCCATGATCAAGACATTTTTTTAGGACAATGAATCTGGCAATGGTATGCCAGCTCTTCAACCAGAACTACAGCCAATATTTTATGACTCACAAATACAGGGCTTTATACAAAATATTCCATTACATGAAAAATGATTAAACCAATGTGGATCATTCATTGCTTTACTGTATGAAAGAAAACAGGTTGACAAATTTTGTAAAAGTCCTAAAAGTATTAACAATGCTTTTTTCAAGTTATCAGGCAGGTTAGTGATATTTATAAACCCTTAGCCTTAGGAGAAGCAAATTAGAGTCAAGTAATTCTACAGCATCTTTCAGTCGGAGTTCTACTCTCTAGTCTGCATTATACAGATTTTACAGATTTTCTGAATCTGAGAACTTCATGAACATCATTCTTCCTTTACAGATGGTGAACCAATGCATAGAAAAATGACAGCTCACATTTACCCAGTCAGTTGGAGACTGAACTAGGAATTGACTAATTCTAGTATTTTCTACTGGATAGCATTAAGTACCAGACTCTTATTGAAATGTATATATTAATTCTCAATTTTCATTTGATTGGAAATATTTCTAGTTCTCACTGATTAAAAAAAAGCAGTTCAGGTTTTTTCAGCCATGTACCACTTAACAATGATGTGATTCAAACATGGCTGTTCCTACTTCAGTTTTTCTCAGATTAGGTCAACAGTTTCCCCTCTTAGAGACATGCCTCGGTGATCATGCCTAAGTCATCAATTCTTTTCACCTGTAAAATAGAAATAGTCTTCCTTATCTGATAGCCACTCTGTTTCTTTTCTTTTTCATTTCCTGGGGTTTAATATGCCTGGAAAAGCTACTTCTAGAGTATGTTGTTTCAACTTATAAAACACATGAAACAAAATATTTCTAAGAAAAACATTTTTTGTAATCTATCCAGAAGACGTAGTACACCCAGGTACTCAAGAGCCAGAATGCTCACCCAAAAAAATATGTTTTTCCCTAAACATAGGACTTGAGCAAACAAAGACTGGCTGCCGGGAATAGACGAGAGTTGAAGGGTGTGACTGTAAAAGTCTAAGGAAGACAAGAAAGTATTTTAAAGGGAAGCCATCTTCTCTGATTACTTGAAAAAATACTTTGAAAACCCTGAGTATAATTTAAAATGTTGAGTTTTTATCTTGCTAACCAGCATTTATGTCCACAAAACACTTTATTAGACAAGTACCAAATGGTTTCCCTCATTTTTGGAGTATAACAAGGAAGCAAAACTGAAGGAACAAAACAGCAGCAGACTCACAGATTCCAAGAAGGGACTAGCGGTTCCCAAAGGATAGGGGTAGGGGAGAGTAAGTGGGGAGGGAGGGAGAAGGGGATTGAGGAGTATTATGATTGGCACATATGGTATGTGTGGGGGTCACGGGGAAGACAGTGTCGCACAGATAAGACAAGTAGTGACTCTGTGACATTTACTACACTGATGGACAGTGACGTCAATGGGGTATGGGTGGAGGAACTTGATAATATGGGTGAATGTAGTAATCACAATGTTTTTCATGTGAAACCTTCATAAAAGTGTATATCAGTGATACCTTAATAATAAAAATAAAAATAAACACTTTATGTGTAAGCAAAATAATATAAAATTTTCCCACATATCAAGATTTTATCAATTTCTAATACTGCAGCTAACCTGTATAACTATGATATGCAAGAGACAGGAAACATTTACGCCTCTTGGATCACAAGAGGAGAAATGATTCAGTGAGTCTAGATACCTACTTCTCCTCTGGAGGACTTCCGATCTAGAATTTACGATACCACCTGTCATCCTAACTAAGCCTTAAAAACCCAGAAGTGGAGCAAACACTGCTGTGGCAGCCAGCATCTCTACAGAGATTAGAGAACTGAGCATTCAGTACCCTGAATGCTCAAAAGCTACAAACTGGGAGGGATATTAATATGTCCCCCACTTTTTTTTAAGCTAGAAGTGAAATGGAAAGTAGTCATCCAAGCATAAAAAACTTAAATTCCAGAAAGGATTTATAACAACACTAATGACAATAAAAGATGCAGATATATCCTTGAATTTGTAATTATTGCTTGAGTGTTAATATTTTAAATATATGTTATCATATTAAGTTGATATTAAGTATAAACTATAATATAGTTAGAAAATAGCTTTCTATCTGTAAAGGTGTATTTTGAAAACAAATTTGGTATATATATTTAAAACTCCCAAAATTTCCAGTTGAAAAGCAAAAATACTTTTTCAAGTGGGAAGATGATTCCTATTTCAAAAATTCTGTAGAAAGTCCTTCTGCACTAAGGATTATGGGACAGAGAGTAAATAGTAGAAACTAGTGTTATTAAAAACTGGAAGATGATGTACAGGTGGCACAATGTCTCAAAAAGCTCACAGTAGAGTCTGTGCATTGCATTAGCTGAGTAGGTCAATAGAAATGAAAGTGAATGGAGCACTGGGAAAAGATATGATACCAAAAGTGTACTGACATTCAAAAATCACAGATTTGCCCTAAATCAGCAAAGACATAAAGGACATTCCCTTCTCAACTGACCCTTACACACACACACTTTATATAATTTGTTGTTGAAAAGGGAATTACTGCAGTTGTCATCTATTTACAATGATCTATTGGCTCTTAAGAGTTCTGTGCACCACATAGTTCATTGCTTCATATTTAAAAACTAGCAACCATAAAAGCTTTTAGATGGTCTAAAGGGCAAATAGTTTACTTTGTTAATAATAAGCACATGGAAAGCGAATTCTTTCTTATCTAACATGTTTACTTTGTATTTCACCTGGGCATGGATTTATCCAAGCACATGGTGATGACAATTTCTGGAAGAAGTTCCCAAATCTCTACAATGGAAGTGTAACAATGAATAATCAGATGCTGGGAAATAAATCCATATGTTTTTCCACATTAAATCCAAGTCCACAATTCTATTGAAATCATTTACTCAACAGAATCCCATTGTAGTTTGAAAAGGTAACTTTGTATATGACAGTTTCAAATATTCTTTTAAATTATTTTAGTTCAGTTTATTCATGAGTGTGAGAAACAATCATTTAATGAATTCAGTAAAATTACTGTTGTATCATCGCTATAGTGTTTCTTCCACAGATATTATAACAGTACCTATATAAGATGTCAACAAAGAAGACATGCACTTTTTCCACCCTCTACTAATGAATGCACTCAACTCTTTGCCCATCTTCCAAATCAGTCTTCTGGACCAGGAGTTGCTTACCATATTTTGATATTGTTATTATAGTAATACGTGGAATTTTTTAAACTGACTTCCTCATTCTGTTGTGACCTAAATCAGTGCTCTGGATTACTACCATTTGGCAAAAATGATGTTTTAGTTTTAAAAGAGCAAGGTGGTGATTTACTTTATAGTATGCATAACTTATAATTTAAATCTCATTTACCTCTATTCCATCTGAATAGATGGAATCTATTCATAAGAATAGGCAGACCAACATTAACTAAAAGTCAAGGTCCTAGAGCTTTGCATTAACTCTTTGTATTAACAACACTTACTCTATGAATATTTTTTATACACACAAAAATGTAGTAAACTTTCTCACTCTTGTTTTTCCTCCTCTCCTGTAAAAGCTCATTGGATTTAATACACATATGTTTAATTTATTGCCAATTTTATCCACTTTTATGAGAATGATGTATTGAAGTGTAAAGACAGTACGATTATTTTTAAAAGCACTCCATTTATAATTCATTCAAAATGAGATAAACTTACATTCTCAGCTTTTTAAGGAAATGCATAGTATTTCCAACCCACCTCTTTCCTCTTTCTTTTTAAAAGCCTAATAGGGGAAATTGACTTTAAGCTTTGTCATCTCAGCCTAGGTACTAAAGGCAGCCAACATTACTATTGTTGCCATATCTGTCTTTCTCTTTATTATACAAGTATATCGATGATGTAATTGCAGAAGTTAGGGTTCACTCAAGCTGTTGGAGCACAGGGAATTTTTTAGACTGCCTCCTTCAGCACCAGAGAACAATTGTAAAAAAGAACCAAGTAACAATTTAAGAAATTCACCTCTTGAAAGCAAATCTACAGGATCTTTATCTTGAAGGACTGACGGAGAGCTCAAAATTCAGAACCATTGGTAAAGCTCAATTTGCTCCGGACTCAGTGCTGAGCTGGAAAAACACTTGGGTGACACAGTCCTTGTCTATGACATCTTAGCTTTTAACCCCTTCCTAGAAGCCCTCAACTTTTCTGTTCGCTCTGTTTTTAACTCCAAATCCCATGAGATTAGGAAATATCCCAGCCTTTTATTCCAGCCTTATTTGACCCTAAGCAGATATTCCCCTGAAAGTTGAGCAGAAACTAAACAATCATGTATCATTCTTCATTTAAAATAAAGCAATGACTGAGAAGCCTAATCCTCAATAGAACCATATATATTACCAACACTGGAGCGTTTACAAATCCATCTAATACCGTAGGGAACCCCAGGGTTGTGATTCAAAGTGCAAACAAAAAGAATCAACAAGAAAAGACAGACAAAATTACATGTAGATGAAGGCAGCGCATACGGGGAAGAGAACATACCTGAGGGATTCTCCTTTTTAAAAAATTTACACACCAGCTGGGCTGTTTCTCCCCTCCTTTTGGAGTGTATGTGTTTTCCTTTCAGGAATACGACTTGCAATCGTGTTTCTGTTCTCCTTCCCTTTATTCAGCCACAAATAGTTAGAAGCCGAGCGGGGCTGCGTCCCAGAGATCCGACTCAAGTGCAATCAGGCGTGCCCGCGGTCTGCAACGGTGTCCGGTGTCCGTTCTTGTCAATTCTATTGTGCTCCGGGGGCAGCTGCCTCCAAAGCAATTTCACAACTTAGCTGCTGGCAGGAAACTGCCTTTCACTCTCCTCATTGCCAAATTCCTGCCAAATTCCTTCAGCAGCTCATTTCTCAATCTGAGCTCTAGGAAAGCAAAATGGGCTGTCTCCCGTGCGCCGACGAGCGCCAAGCTTCGTCAGCCCTTAAGGGTGAGGAGCAGCGCGGCTCAGTGCGCGCCGGGACCTTCCACCGCGCGGGCCACCGCGCAGCTTGGGGGTGCAGCCCCGCCCCTGCGATCCCCAGCCTGCTCTGCCGGGAGCGCCTGGGCTCCCTCTGCTGCCGCCCTTGCCGCCGCCCAGAGCAGCTCCTGGAGGCTGAGCCGCAGCCCTTGCTCACAGGAGGTGCCCTGTGGCTGCTGCCAGGTGTGGCCGCCACCACCGCACTGACAGCTAACCGTGTGGGGCGCAGCTTCATCGCTGGGGAGATCTCCTGGATGCCCGAGCCTGTCCGCCTCATTTTCCCTTTATCACTGAGTGATGACCTAAGATTCAATTGCACAGCCAGTTCTGCTAGCCGCGGTTGCAGCCTCTTTTATAACACAGCTATTTGTTAGGTACTTGTATGTTTTAGATGTAGCGGGCTGTGCTTGGAATCAAGAAGAGTCCAGGGCACACAGTATAATTCCCGATTAGCCACGGAAAGATGGCCAACGGGACCCCTTATTTAGAGGGAGGAGATGTTGCTATCACATCTCAGGTGGTTTCCTTCATCTTTTTAATGTGTGGAAACCCATTTGAGTGATACCACAGAAACATGAATTGAAGACATACACAAATCAAAGTGGGAAATGGTGGAGCATTTAGAGTGACACAAAGGTTTTGTTTCTCACTTAGAAATAAGGTCTTCCTCTTTGCTGTTAGTGTTTTAAAGATCTGGCTAGGAATTGAATGGGCTTGCTTTCCTTTTTAGTTTTGCTGAGTAGAGGAGGTGGGGGGAGTAACAGCTCCCACTTTCCATCAATTAAGCATTTTCTATCCTCTAACTCTCCTGTTGAAACAAACAAATGAAAAAAGTACTGGATCTTAAAATAGAGCCTTAGAGAAGCTCAAGACCTGGAATAATTTGTAGGTTTGAGGCTGCATCTGGTCTTTATTTACTTTTCTTTGCTTTTTTAGAAAATGGAAGGATACTGCCAGGACTGAAGAATAGTCAATTATCAGCTGAGATCAAACAGTATAAGAAGCATATACGTAAATTTGTGAGGCATTTTTTAGTACATTTAGGGATGAAGATGCCTTGACCAATTTTAGAATTGACTCATCTAAATATTTAGGGTATAACAGTTGCCAGCAAAATGAACAGTTAAGCCTTATATGGCATTTTTGGCAAAACTGTGGCAAAATACATCCCACCTACTCTATGTGACAAACAATAAATGATATCTCTAAGAGTAAAAAAAAATTGTCCCCAGGTTTAACACAATATACCTTTCAGATGCTGGTGCCTAAGCCCTCCCATTCCTAGCCGTGCGCCGCACCTCTAGCTCACAGCAGCACACTTCCTCCACCCGCTGCTTCAGTGACTGTTAATGGACTCGAGCAGCTGCCCAAGGTCTGATGGGCTGCATCAGGAGAAGGGGGACAAACACTGGGGCAGTGTGAGCCCCGCCTCCAGCACCCACCAGAGTGGCAGGCAGGACAAAGTTCTGCTGCCCCTGACTGTATGCACTCAAGAGTAGCAAAGGAAAACTGCTAAACTGTTAAAAGGGCAAAAAAGGACTTTTTAAAAGAGAAAAATTCAGGCTAGCCAATACACAGTTTTGAAGAATGCCCTTCAACACACAGAGGAAAGAGTACCTACTCATGGAGTCTTTTTCTTCTCTTTTGGCGTGCAATGCCCAGAGTACAGTGCTGCACCCATGCTCAGCTGGGAGCCCACAGCACCCAGTGTAGTGCAATGTCTAAATCCCCAGTAAACTGGGATACAGTTTCAGTGGTTTACATGTTGAAGCCTATGGGAAGAAATATAAGTAAGAGGACCCCAACCCTGAGTGGTCTCCAGAACGTGTATGTAATATAATAAAAAGAGGTATGAAAACATTGCTCTAACTCAAATACTCTCAGAGAGGAAGTAACAACAGGGGTGGTGATCACCAGTCTGTTTTTAAGAAAAAATAACTTGTCATGAATGCTCTATAGCCAGTGTTGAGTTCTGATAAATGCACTATTCAGCTGTAATCATCAGGATTCTGGTTTTATATTTTAAAATGGAAACTGTTTACATCTCTGGAAGTGACAGGAATCATGTACCTGAGGGACACCAGCTGCTAATAAGATATGTTACTACTGGAGAAAATGACAGAGCTTTATGACTTCATTGACCTGCAGGGACACCAAAATCCCTAACAAAACTTCCTTGGCTCTTGATGGGTAGTTTTCACCTGCTTAGTACCTGATTTGAATAATGTATAATCACAATGACATGAATACAGCAGTCAGTGTCCTACACATCCTTGTCAATAAGAAACATTCTATTTCTGCAAAGAACTTCCCAAATTCTTGGACTAGTAACATTAAATAACAGGTAGGAAATGAATGATTTCCATTTATATATATTCACCACTCCACAGGTACATGCCCTAAAACTTACTCAAAGGTTGACTGATTAAAACAATAAGATCAGTTCTCCTCTAAGTCTTTCAGCAGTCATTTCAGGAGGAATAAAATCTCTAGGGTATCTTCTATATCCCAAGACAAAAGGTGAGCCAGATCATTTGTCTCATTATGGTTTATGAGAGTGTTTGGGTCACTGGTAACTTTTTAGTGATAGCAAAATTTGACTGAACCATAAAGATCAAGTAGAAGTGTCATTCTTGTTTAATTCTGTTAACTTGCCCATTAACTTGACTTTAAGCAATAGGAGAAATTTTGAGAAAGCATAAATCAACCTCATGTGTATCAAACTGTATTTTCAGCTTTCTAGAAGCCCTCACTCTTTATTTCACAGAACTGGTAACCAATCGCTGGACCTTCCTATTTTAAAAAAATTGTGACCAGTCCTTGGCTCTCTGTATCCATTTAAATGAGTTGGTAAAATGGATTGTCAAGAAAACTGAAAGAAAAAACATGATTACATCTAAGGATAATAGGTTGTTGTTTCTAGCTCTGTATAATGTAATAATGTGTAGAGGAGCAAATATTTGGGAATAACCCATCCAATCCAACTTGGAAAGAGTTGCAAAATGTTGATTTCATGATAGCAAAGCAAACATTAACCTCTGTTCTTTCCATTAAATTATGGGACACTTACAAATCATACTTTCAAGCAGAAGTAACAGTGTGTAACTCCAGAGACTAGGCCATACAATGTACTGAAGCTTTCTCTTTGCTGTGTCATGAAGACACTCAGGCAGCCCAGGAGGAAGCTCAAAGGGCAAGGAACTAAGGCCTCCTGCCTAAAGCCAGATAAGAACTGATATTTCCAGGTAACAGTCATGTGAATGAGTCATTTTGGAACCTGACCTTCTAGCCACATTTAAGCTTTGGAATGATGGCAGCCCCTGCTGACATGCTGAATGAAACCATACTGAGAAACCCTAAGACAGAAACACCCACCTAAACTATACCCAAATTTCTGATCCACAGAAACTGTGAGAAAATAAAAGTTTACTGTTGGAAAGAAGGAAGGAAGGAGGGATGGGAGGATAAAAGAATATACTTAGGTTTCTCAAATAAAGAATTTGATTGACTATTATTTAACTTGTGGATATAAGTATACCTAAGTGTTTTAAGATACAAAGATATTTAGATGTCAACAAATTCAGTAACAAGATGAGAATGCCTAATTGGTATTGGTAGTTCTCTTCTCTGTGCCCTCTTACCACTTCTGTAAATTTCTATTGTAGCATTAGTTTATCGTGTAACATAATACACGATAAAAGTATTAATTTAATTAAGTATTAATTTATTCATCTGCCTCCCTTTCCATGCTAAACTGATCTCCTTGAGGACAGAGACCGTGGTTCATTCAACTTTGTATCACCAATGCCCAGCCAAAGGCCAGACTCATGAACAGTAGGTTAAGTAAGTAAGTAGAGTAAGAGTATACTTAGTAGAGCTCAGAGTTAATGAGGCTAAGGACATGGGTTGAGTCCCTATGTAGCTAATTAGCTTTGTTCTATTTCTTGGTCCAAATGGCACCCTTAGTTCTCACCAGCTGTCTCACTAATGTGTGCCAGAAAAAATCTTCTAACTACATATTTCAACAATGGTGAGTCAGTAACACAGTAATGCCATCCAAAGTTTGTTTGACACCCTTACAAAGTGTTTTTATACACTTTTCTCACTTGATACTTATCTTTAAAACCTGTAAGACATTCAAATAGCCTTGTGATTGTCCCTACACTAAAATGATGAAACCAAGACTCAGAAAGGCTGCATGATCTACCTGATCGTACAAAACCAGGAAGTGGTGGAGACCAGACTAGAAATGAGGCATTCCACTTCTGCTTCAAAACTGGTTCCCCTGTAAAGCTGACAGGTATTTATTTAAACGAACGTAATTGATGACAAACTTTTTAAGCTTTTTAGCATCTTGATACAAAAAGAGTGAAATTACTCAAGCAGATGCTCTTTTAGAATGTTTCTGCTTGGATACTGATAATTAGACTTTGGGTAATGATCATTAGGTGGTGAACGCCGTTTGGTGTGACAGCATCTATACTTTCATTCTTTTCCTTCCTTCTGTGTATCAGCACTGTACTCAAGCACATCACGAGATGAAGGGATTCTAATTTGCTAAGAAGACACAGTGTTTGAATAATATCAAGCAAAATGATTTCCATTTCCTTCTCCCTTTGACTGTTGTTGATGCTGGGAACTGTAATTTAGTGATACAGCACAGCAGCAGAAAAAGCTCACACTCTGGAATGAGGGTACCTGGTTTCCAATCTTGGCCCTAACATGTCCTATTTTACTGACTTTGGTCAGGCTTAACCCCTCTCATCCTCAGTTACTTCATCTCTAACGTGGTATAAAAATAGTTCCTAACTGCACTCTTACTTATGGACCAAGTAGATAGTCCATGTAAAGCAATTTAGAATATACCTGACAGGTGGCAGGTACCCAATGAATATTAGCTAGAAATGAATATATCATCAAACTTCTTACCAGATTGCATTGCCATCATTTTCAGCTATTACTAACCTGCCCTCCATTCATCATGCTTATGTTTTCAGAGGAGTATTTTTTTTATTTTTAATAAGAATTTTTTTTAATTCAAAGTTTTAGACTACCAGAGGACCTATCTTTAATTCATACCTCTGCTTATTTCTCCATACATGGTCTTACACCAGTTGCATAACCTCTCTGAGCCTCAGTTTCTTGTGTTTTTAAGTACTATGTGCTCAATATCTGTACTCTTTTTTTCCTTTTCAATTCTTATGGATTTCCAAATGTATATTCACCATGGTTTGAAAAAAATAAAAATCACCATTTTAATGGTTTGTAGTTGCTTACTAAACATTTTATGCCGACTGAACATTTTTACATGCCCAGCAATAAAGTTCATATACAAATTGAGTTATCTTGTTCAATATTAGAAGGAATAAATTTCTCAGATAAAATATTTACATACACAGTGATAAATAAATGATACTTGGGTTTCCCTTTCTTCCAAAAACAGCAATGATTTTTTTCTCTCTTGTGAAAGAGCATAATTTTGAATCATAATGTTCCTTGCCAACATTTCAGGAGTTATTCAATATGTGCTGGTGACTGCAAGAGCAGTGCAGATGACCTCAATAGAAGCTTCACTATGACTGGGCAAGAATCATTATTGACTAGAAACTACACAAATTCAAAATTGGTAGAGATATGTCCTTTCTCTAACAGGTTTTGTAAAACTATACATGGTATTAAAGAAATTGTAATTGCCCAGTTTCTGGTTATAAGCAATGGTCTATGCCTCATACTAAAAGTCCTTCCCATCTAACTTAAACATGAACTGTCTATGATATAATACAAGCCCATGAAGCAAGTCAAGGACATATTTCTTTGAAATGGTCTGAAATACTTTTGTCATTTAGAGCATTTACTTTATACGACTGGACATCACATTCTTCCTCTTCATGGCATTTCATATGCTGCTCCTGGTTACTGTGTCCAGAGAGCCTATCCACACACTGCAGAGACAGGGAGGGATAAAGCAAAAACAAAACCCTGCTTTCTGGTTTGGAGCTGGGGGAGAGGTCCTCTTATAACTATCAGAAGGGTTGATTCTAGGTCATCTGTCAACTACATTGTTTGTTTTCATAGCCCTTCGCTTTCCAGGTCTTTTACGCTTTTTAATTTCTCCTTCAGCAACTTTTAAGTTATTTTGGCTATTCTACTGAGAAAAGGCTCCATAAGTAACTAATGCTATCTTGTAAATTAACAAAGTATATCACATGTCAGGAAGAGGAAGTTAAGGCAATGAACACATAGTCTTTTTAAATAGTCCTGATATCATAGCACTTAAGTACAGTTGCTAATTTTGATCAATGGGGCATCTATAAAATGAAGGGTAATAAAAAGTAGCTGTCCATTCATGTGTTTGTTGTGAGGATTAAATGCATGAAAAATACAAAGAGCTTAATATAGTATCACCATTATTATAACCATCAACCAAGAAATCGTCATTTTTTAAGGGCGCCAAGGGAGGAGATGCTAAACTTCTAGAAGTGGTGGAAAGAAGTAGTATCTGATAGCATCATATAAGAACTAAAAGGGAGATAATAAAAGTCTACCTCATGTAGTTGAATTTTTTACCTGTTACCAAATATATAAATGCTGCTATCTGAAGGGAGTATTATGTTTAAATGTATTAACATTCAGAAAATCGTTTGTCAAGTTCCTGCTCAAGGTAGAGGATAGATGCTGGAACTGCCTCCGTCTGAGTTCCTTAAAAGCAGGACCAGGGGCTGCTCCGAGGAGCCTCATATTCCTCAGGTGCTCTCCCTGCCACGCTTATTTCCAATGATCAGCTATCCTGCTCTGACTCTTCTCCACTCCTTTCTCAACTTGCAGTCACTCTCCTTTAGCCCTTCTTTCCACTATAATCTGTTTATCTGAGATCTCTGGAATGCCAAGTTTCTGGATAGCAAACTCAACCCAAGTATTTGGAATATAATTTTTTCTTTCTCCTATAAGACAGATGCTGCAAAAAATACTTCTAATGATCAGGAAGCTCATTTCAATGGTTTAAGTCAGTTAAGGGTGATAAAATATAGTGAGATAGGGACTGTAGGATATGGCAGAGTACAAGTCCTGGGTGAAAGAGATAGATGTCCAATGAGAGTAGCACCAGACAGTGAAATCTGCTTGTTTTCTCAAAATAGGCCAGAAATCTGGAACTGTGTGTAAATACTTGCAATTTTTAAGACCATCTCCATGCAGAAACAAAGCAAAACAAATCAAAACTCTGGGCTCTTTGTTTTTTGGCCTGACTCCTCTTTTCTCATGGAAAGACCCAAATATGGGATCTTAGGAGACCCTGGGACTCAGGATCTTTCCTTATCCTAAACATTCTTTCTGGTGTTTGTTCTCTTTGATATGAATGGCTTCCATGGGGTATTGTGAGCTGATAGGCTTTGATTACAAAATTCCTCTCATACCGTTTCAGTAGTTACACTGCAACCCTCTTTCCTTTTTCTTGTTGTCCTGGGTATATCTGTTCCCCCACTGTCTTTCTGTGGTTCTTCCTTATCCTGATGAGTGTTTGACATCTTCTGTTTCCACTGTTCTTAGTGATTTCTTACTCTTAGATTAATAAAACCTCCCAATATCAAGGCCCCTGCCAAATTCACTAAAGGTAACTGTGAGCTGAGTTTTAAAATTCACTTTGAACCAGTTCTCAGAGAAACAATTGGAACCCACTAGGGTTGGCTAGAAAAATGTGTTTCTAAATACTGTATAGTACAGTCTCATATTTACTCTCTGAATTACTCTCTTGTATGCACTGAGTTGGGTCCCAATCTCCTCTGGACCAGAGTGCAAGATTTTTTTTTTTTCCTCTTAGTATTCAGACTCAAATCTCCAAAGCTATGACAATAATCCCATTTTACCATCACATACATTTCCCATTGTGTATAGGATGCATGTACAAGTCAAAATCTAGGTATGGATATTAGTTCACAGGAGATTCTTCAAGTTAAATTTGAAAATATTTTGAGATATAGAGATCAAAGAAAAAAAATGAAACTACCTGTTTAACAACAAAGACTATAGGATTTACAGATAGGTTTTCTTTAAACAACCCATTACAGCTAACACGTTCCATATTACTACTGTGTACATGGAACACCAAACCGATTTCAACAAACTGATTTGTGCCAATATTGTTATTTACATTCAATAAAAGCAAATGCTTCATTAAAACACATGAACTTAATGTAACTCATGATTCTCCTTTTCCTCCTGCCTCCACTTTAGTCTGCATGATGAGCTGTTCTTGAAGACAAGTTCAAGGGAATACCACTTAAAACTAGACATAGTAAGTTGGATGGCAAAACCGCAAAGTCACAGACACCCAATAAACAAAAACAGTGGATGCTATATCCTTACCCCAAAGAATAAGTGGCTCTAAGATCCTCCTAGTATCAGCATGTGTATGAAAGGAAAAAGAATGAAAAAATAAGGAATGTAAAAGACTTGAGAACAGGAGAACTGAAAAATAAACAAAGGTACCCACTTGCAAGCACAGTGGGCCATTTGAGAACGGTAGCTGCATACTTCAGCTCAGGATACTTGCAAAAATCCCCATTCTTAAGAAAACTAATTTTGTGAAAAAGTGAGGAATAGAAAAGGAACACATTCAAATGCCATGTAAGTTGTTGCAAGAAAAAAATAAGTATCTGAAGGAGAGTATCATCACTCTAGAAAGTAAAAACATGTCACAAAAACAAGCCCACAGAACAGATTGTTTTCAAAAAGTGAAAAATTAAGATTATATACAAGTTATGAAAGAATAACATAAAACAGAACTAGAAAAAATGTAACTAAGACTATAGAACTCAGAAAAGAAATAGAAATAAGCTATTTCAGAAATGAAAAAACACAAAGTTTATAAACACAAACAAAATATTTGAAATATGTTATTTTGAGGGGACATACTGCATGTCTGGAAAAATTAGTCCATAAAGACCAATTTTAGCATATAATCTAGCAAATAATTTGGACATCCAGACAGAAAGACCAAATTGCTTATAAGGAAAAAAAGTCTGATTGTTTTCAGACTTTAGACAACATTGTATGCCAGAAAGCAATAGAGTCACAAAATTAAAATATTTAACAAAAGAAAATATGAGCCATAAATTTGTTACTCAGACAAATTGTCTTTCAAAGATAAAGAGAACAAAGTGCTTTAAACATTTGTACAAAAACTCAAGGAATATTCTTCTTGTAACCTCATTCTGAGTATATACTATAAAGAGAACTACAGATAACCAAGACAAATGGGGACATGTTGGCATAAAAAACTGGTGGTATTGAGCATGAATAATTGTTAACATCAAAAAAAAGATACAATCAGATATCATGAATCTTACAGAAAAATATATACAATCACCTATGAAATAGTCAAAAAGAAATTGAACCTGAACCTAACCAAGCCAGTAGACTCAACAGCTGATTTTAGAAAACACAAATCATAGAACGCATTAGCTATAACATAAGGATCCTATCAACAAAACCCACAGTGGGAACTCTATAAAACAAGTAACCCTTCAATCATTTCCTCAAAAAATAAATTGCAAAACTAAAAAAAAGAAGAAAAAGAGAAAGAGGGAGAACATATAAAGTGCACTTAAAAGACATAACAAAGAAATTAAATATTTAGATATTATTTAGATTTTGATTAAAAGAGAGGAGAAGCAGGGGGAGGAGAGAGAAAAATATTTGTGAGATAATTGGAAAGTTAAATATTCAAATGGATATTCAATGATATTACAGAATCATTGTTAATTTATGAAGCGGAGGTATGGAAGGTTGTGTTGAAGAGAGTTCAAATAATTTAAAGATGTATTCTGAAATATTTAAGGGTGAATTGACATCTGAGATTTGGTTCAAATTAGGTTGCAGGGTAGATAGGATAATTTGCTCCAAATCAGATAGGCTGCAGAAATGCATAAAACAACCCAGTTCTATGGGTTGATAATCATAGAAGCCAGTTGATAAGCACATGGGAGCTCACTATAATAATCTACTTAAGTTTAAATGTTAATATAGTAAAACATAGTTCAAGTCATCTCATGCCTAATGATGACATTGTAGAAGAATCTGTTTATTTGGGGCTATATTCCCTATGTGAGTATAATGTACTAAATATTTCTCTACCTTTAAAAGTAGGAAGTATTTGGGGTTTAGCATAATCAGAGAGAAAACAGATCATTAGCATTGCTTTCCTGTACAATCACATTTTCTTGCCTAAGAGATGTACATATGGGGGAAGAGCTATCTCAGCCTCAAGAAGATCAGAAACCATTTCTAAACACTATGAGACATAACGTTGGAGGGCACTGATGTGATTTTTAACACACTTCACACAGAAAAATCATGATGGAAAAAAATGCTTTTTCCAAGGTACTACTGCCACAGAAAGTGTGGGAATTCAGAACTCATCTTAGCCTGTAACACACGTGTATGAGTGTGGCTGACATGGCTTTAAGCTGTGCTACCATCTCCCTCAGTAACACTGGCTCCTGTCAGAGCCTCTGAAGGACCAAAGGATTGTAAGTTTGCTTGTTGCTTCTCAAATCTTCACCAGTGCTGACTGTAGATGTTATTTCTAAAACATTACTTGGAGATGTAGAAAGGTATGCCATTTCATACATCATCCATAATAAGGAAAGTGAAATTTTTGTTTAATGTGTTAGATTTCTAGCTTGGGTAAGAACTCAGGCCTGTTTTATTTAGATGTGTATTTAAATACCTCAGAAGAATATCTGAACATTACTTCATAATTTATTTTGACTGATTGATGTGCATTGCGTATCTCAGAGTGTAGCGAAATATGGGATACTCTATAATTATTTGAAGGAAGATCATTTTTATCTACTTTTCATAGATACCATGGGATAGCTCTGTACAAATAACTTTAAAAATACACTGTTCATACTAAATGTAATTCTTAAGCCTAAAGCATTACTTCCACAGTGTTTAGGATTTGCAAGACAGACCAAACATATCAACTCTTTTTAGCACACAAACATCCCTGCAAAATTATTAATTTGCAAGTTTTCAAACCCTTTTTATCAAGCTGTTTGATTTAGTGGTCCCCAGAACACACAGTCCATGATGAAGGTAAATACAGTCTTTCCCTGAGACTTCCCAGTGCTCATTCTCCTCCATAAACATATCAGTCCTTTCTGATTTTATTTCCTATAATTGTATCCTGTTTTTTGATCCCCAAGCTCAGAATATTTCATCTGTCAAGACTCCAAACTGTAAAAGAGCAATGGGTAAAGACTATTTCCTTCCAGAACAGATGGGCCTGGTTGTGATTTGCCAAATTCCAAAAGATAATGCTCTTCCTTGAATCCTGCCAGAAAGAACTTGGGTGCTAAAATAGATGCAGAAAATCCCTCTGTCCTGACACAGCTGCTTGACTGTAAATTATGTTTCTGGAAATAAAACCATCCAGCTTCTTTTATTTCCATTTCCATGTGTGGCCCTCAATTCCCCTGACAATTTCTTAGTCATTTTAGGTTTGTGAACCGTGAACTTTAGTCACTGGCTCTGTTCTCCTACAGATTCACCTTTGCTACTGATACATGCATCAGAGACTTGAGCATTTCATCTGTCCTTCAGTTCTGCAGACTCATCCTGTAATAACTTCCCAAATCTTCTCTTAGCAGGGCTTCTCCAGTGGGTATTATTACTATTTTTATGTGTCTACTCTTTCCTAGAATCTATACTCATTGCTAGTGGTATATGATGCTTACCAGGATTTTACCATGTGACTGATAGAACTAAATCCTTAACATGTATTATGGCATAAAGGTGTCTCAGTAACACATTGCGGTAAATACCCTTATTATCTCCATTTTACTAGTGAAGAAACTGAAGCACAGATAAGTCACAAAATTTGCTTCAGCTCACACAGCTCCCAAAGGTTCAAACCCAGGCAAGCTTGATTTAATTAAAAGCTTGATGCATTCTGTTATACCAGGCTGCCTTCCTCAAAACAGAAAGCATTTTTACAATAAAAGTATGGGTCCAGGATTAATGAACTATGAACACAACAGTTAAAGTTCTTCATGTAACAGAGGAACCATAATTTAAATTTTGAAGCCTTTTAAATAAAGTCCACAAAATAATTAACTATAAGTCTATGACTGAATTCAGGGGAGTTTGTCTCTATAATGGTAGTCAATCTGAGCCTTTCTTATGGCTATTGCTCGCCCCCTGCTGGCATATCTGATTTGTGTTTCAAAAGCACTCTGTGCAAAGCCAGAAACCTTCTCTGAGATCATTAAAACATAAACTACCTTCTGTCAGCTTAGAAGTACGACATCAAAATCAGCTTTCTGACCCCTGTAAGCCAATGTGAAAAGTCGTGTAATGGAAAGAACTACACGAATGTGCACTATCATTTTTTTTTTTTTTTGCAGGGGGGCATAACTTAACTACCTTTGATTTCCAGGCAGTCAAATGTTGTGATGTACAAAAGATGGCAGATGAACTCTTAGTAATTATTCCCCTCAGGTGGTTCTGGTGAAGGCAGCAGAGAGAAGTCTGATATTCTAACCAAGGGAATAATTAATTAGAGCAGCAGCTTTCCTCTTTGATTCTATTTTATGTCTGAAGAAAAACAGACACTAAAAACCTTAGTATTTTCTCCAATCTTCTTCTCTTCTCCGTAGTCATACAGTACTCTTTTTTGCAGCCATTTACCCAATGAATGCTCCAACACTGAAATGGAACAGCCAGCCTCTTACAGGTTTGTCTGCTTCTTGAGACAGATTACTGTCACTAAGTTTGTTAAGGTCTCTGTTGGAGGTAAGAGAATCAATCAGACATGTGCTTTGCAAGAAACTGGGATGGGCTCAGAGTGGAATTAACTCACATTCAAACATACACACACAAGTGATAATAAAATAAAAATATCAAATCATACACTTGAAAGACATCATAAATGTATAATGAGATGGTGAACATATCAAAATATTAATTTCTTCAAATATCAGCATTTTTAAAAAGTAATGACTAAAAAGATTTAGCAAATTAGTAGCTTTCAGTCTGTGCTTCCTGTTCTGTTTCTCATGTAACGATCTATATGTTTATTTGTCTGATCTCCACATTAAATTTGTTACTATGGAAAGTGATATATCTTAATTCAGTAAAACACTTAGTATTGTGAAATACTGGCTAGGTAATAGAGTTTAAACAAAATACGAGCAGGGATCTAAGAGTACTCCTAAAGTCTGATAATAAAAACAGGCGTGAATAAATAAGCCATTAAAAGGAAAAAAAAGAATAAATGAAGAGTAGGAGATAGGTTTGCAATTTCTATGCCTCTTTACATCTCCCAAATTCTTGACATTCTGAGGTTGGTTTATAGATTCCTCGTATTGGTGCATCATCCAAAATAGTTTATTCCTCTATAGTACACATTTGTATAGGGAGCACCATCTAATATGCTTGTGATAAATAGGACACTAGTTACAGGGTTTTCAGGAAAGCCTATTTTGTTACAGCAGTAACATTACCAAATGATGAAAGTGAGTTTTTCATGCTAGGCACTTACATCTATTAACCAATGTAACACTCTCAATGACCTCATTTTTTTCTCTTTTACTATGAGGGAAACAAAGGCATAGAGATGTCACACAGTAACAAAACCAGGATTCAATGCGGTTTCTAAACCTGCTCTTAGCAACTGTGTACTATTTCTCTGAGACCCCAATGATAAAAGTAGCCCCATGTCCACTTACACATTCGCCCTTTATCATGAAGAAGTTAAGGGCAGTGATTTTCCGAGAAAAGCACTGGGACTGCAGCAGCTCTTAGCAAACAGGTCAATTGCTTGACAGGACAAACAATTCAGAGGAGGGCTGCCCGAGCAGAGTCCACGGGGCGAGGAAGGAGGGCAGCAAAGCTTCAGGGGATTCATGGCCAGGAGCTGGACAGGAGGGCAGGATTCTGGAGGAACAGGTACCCCTCTGCCGGGCCGGGCCCCATTGTCTGGAGTGCCCAGAGAGCTCCAGGGAATTCTTCACTCACTATTGACTACAGCAAAACCTTAGGGGTGAAGGGAAGGGTGACGGCAGGAGAACTTGGGGGCCATCAGAGAGTTGGGAGTCATTCAAAAGGTGAATTTTCCCCATCTACATATTTAGGTAAATGATGTGTGTGTGTGTATATACACATGTATAAAGTATATGTACATATATGTGTATGTATATATACACACACACAGAAACTTTTGAATATTTTTATGATTTTGTAATTTACCATCACTAAGGATAATCTAATATACCTACATCACATTCCTTGCCTTTTACGTAACTGAAAAAAGGGAATTTCAGTTCCTCTGCTCATTTTTTAACTGGGATTTGTTTTTATGGTATTGAGGTGTATGAGTTTTTTATATATTTTGGATGTTAACCCCTTATCAGATATATCTTTTATGCATGTATTCTCCCACACTGTGAGTAACATCTATGTTGACAGATAGTAACCACAGTAGAGAGGGTGAGGATTTAATAATACTGGTAACTGTTAAACCACTGTGTTGTATATTTGAAACCAATATAAGATTATACATCAAGGATACTTCAATTTTTAAAATCTAAAAAAAAAAGTAGGGAATTTCACTTAATATATGGCATCTACAAAAACTGAACTCATAGAAATAGAGTAGTACAGTAGAAATTGGTGACTGCCAGGGACTGAGGGGTGACGGAAATGGGGGAATGTTGGTCAAAGGATATAAACTTCCACCTATAAAATGAGTAAGTTCTGAGGACTAAAATTAACAATACTCTATTAAATATTTGAAAGTTGTTAAGAGAGTAAATCTCAAATGTTACCACCACACACACACAAAAAATGGTAACTGTGTGAGGGGATGAAGGTATTAACTAACCTTATCATGGTAATCTTTTCACTATATATGTGTGTGTGTGTGTGTGTACACGTGTATCGAATCATCATGTGATACACCTTAAACTTACATATGTTAAGTGTAATATCTCACTAAAAATGAGGGGAAAAAACACTACAAAAGAAAAAAACTTCTGGAAGATGTGTGGGAAAGAAAAATGACTCAGAATGTGCAGAGTTGGGAAGAGGGTGAGAAGCTGGCTACAGGGAAGATGAGAGAATCTGTCACATGTAACCTGATAGACAAACATTATTTGACACTAGGACTACTCAAAATGCATATGAAAGTGTTGAGTATTAAAATGATAGAACTGGACAAATTATGCCCCACCTTCCAAAAATGATCACTTTGGGATCAAAGTTATGTGGATAGTTAAACATTAATGAGTCAGTAATCTGTGCCATTTCCAAGCTACGTCTTTACTTCAAATTGTACTGATACATGTTCATAGTCCTCTCAAATAAGTTGTATTTTGTGTTATAGTTTATGTGTATATCCAGTGCATAGTTCTTGGGCCTCTTATTTAGAAAGGTTTTCCTTAAACGGTACACTAGTGGACTAAAAAGTTAATCAAACTTCAAGCAAGACAAGAGTACAAAATTATCTTTAAAAGAATAAGGACACTCTGGTTCCATTCCTACGATCCCATAAAACCCAAGCAACCATTTAGAGGAAAGAAATATAAGGTGGTGGGCTCCATACTCGTCAGTCTGCTATAGGAGCACACACAGTTCTTACAACACTCCTCTAAAGAAAGAAGACTTAGAGACATTATTTATCTGCCTGAGGTGACAATGGCCAAGTGGGGGTGCCAACTCAGACCTGATTCTACTCAATGGCCCTTTAGAACTACATGAAATGGGTGGAAATGGCCGAACTACAGTTGATCCTTAAACAGTGTGGCAGTTAGAAGCACAGATCCCCACACAGTTAAAAATCTGTTAAAATTTTGACCTCCCCAAAACTTAACTACTACTAGCCTACTGTTCACCAGAAGTCTTACTGACAACAGAAATAGTTGACTAACACATATCTCATATGTTATATGTATTATATACTTACAATAAAGTATTCTTAAAATAAGCAAGAGTAAAGAAAATGTTTTTCAAATTGTCTCAAAATTCAAGTCTCCAAAGGTTTTTCCAATATATTTATTGAAAAAAATCCCCATATATGTGGACCTATGCAGTTCAAACCCATTGTTGATGAAGGTTCAACTATACTTAGACATAGTATAGCTCCTTAGTGCCTGCAGTTAGCCAGGCTAAAAGGGTGATCTCAATGTTCTCTTACAGTATAAACTGTGAAAAGAATAAAAACAGTAGGGGGAGGGGGAATAGTGCTTATCTGAGTGTTCTAAGTGCTGTCTTCTGAACACTTCACTATATTTATTAAGATATCAAAACTTCATTTCTGAAATCTGATCAGCAAAGATTTGCTTCTTCAATTTCATTTTATTACAGTGATACTCAGTGCAGATTTTGTAATGAAGTCCATAGAAAAATGTAAATGGAAATTCACTTTATGAAAACTTTGGCTGTAAGATTGACTCTGAGTAACATGGATCACCTACATCACATTCACCTTACACTTTAATATTGCAGCCTGGATCTGTTTTCTGCTGTGAGATGTAATGCACAAAACATTGCCATGAAATCTCTCTCAAGTAACATTGCACACAATAATTTATCAAACTGGGTTAGAGAAGCTTTGTTGGAGCCCTGATACCCAAAGAGAGCACGCTCAGCCTTACAGAACTGGAGGGAAGCTACTAAGGCTGCACAGAAAATCAATAGTGAGGGTTAAACCAAGATGGCCAGCAGCACGGACACTAGTAAGAATTAAAAAGGACAACAGGAGGTGAGGCAGCAGGAAGAGCCTTTGATGGGGAACAGAAAGCCAGAGTCTTAACATAACTCATCAGAAGACCAGCTACCTTTGGACAAGTCAAGAACTCTGTTTCTTTATCAGTAAATGGAGGCATCTGCATTAGACACTTTCTCATTTCCCTCTGGAGTATGAGCTGTGTCTCTGAAAGTAAGGCAGCACAAAGGCTGCAAGACCACATGTGAGCACAGACATTCATTTCACTCTGATCTTGGCACTGGAGGCAACAGGGAGACAAAGAATTCTCTAAATGTGACAGCCACGTGTAACCCAAGGCTGCGTCAGTTGGAATGCACAGTGAGCTTTTGGGAGAAAGGACATTGTGACATGTCTCTAGAGCTGCCCAGGTTTGAGACACTTCTGATTCCGGAAACTGAACTCCTGAACGCCAACCCTTTAAACACTATTATAGCCATGGTGATGAAAGGGGACCAAATGACAAACCATGCCAAAATTCTCTGCAGCACATAAGCTCTCTTTAAGCAGTGGCTCTATAGATTTTCATGCTCCTGCTAATTTATACAGGCAGCATAACTTAGCACTGACTACCACTTTAACAGTACTCCAAAAATAAGGAACAAGATCATCTTCGGCCTCCGCCTTCTCTACCCACCAAAACAAACTGTTTAGCTGTGTTGTAATCTTCAGTCACAGTTTGCTTCCTAAGACATGTGTTTATTGATGCTTCTTTCTTTTCCACTAGACAAGGAGCTCCTAGGGGCAGGGACCACTGGCTGTTTGTTGGCACCTTGCACACAAACTTTAGCAGTGTTTCTGATCTACGAGCAAGTTCAATAAAGAAGACCAAAATTCCTCTCTTTCCTTGATTCATTTAATATGATATAACTAAATGCTGAACAGTAGCCACAGAAATGAATTGGTGTTTATATCAAGCTATCCAGAATCACTGAGCTGTGAAACAAATTATTTGCTAGGAGTGGAGAGGATATTTTTTAATTTAGCATACTACACATAACATAAAATTTGCCATTAACTACTTAGTGCATTCACAGTGTCATGAGGATTTTTGCAGTTATATGTGAAGTCTAATAGACAGAGTAATAACAAAGGAACCACTATTTTTAAAAACACAAGTCTGAGAACATTTTCATTTTGCATATGTTAAAATTTCAGAGTAAGAACTGTCATAATTAATATGCATAAGGTAATAGTATATATACTTTGGCATTTATTTTAGTGCTAAAATATTCCTACGGAGGCAATACTAGAGTACTACTTTGAGCCTTATTTGAGCCTTATGGGTAGTACTCAGAGCTCCTAAGCTAGTTTATAAAACCTGGAGGTGCAGGGCATCCATGTTTACACACACGCACACACAGACAAGCACATTCTGCAGCTTCACTTTACCAGCCCCATGAGCAACCCAGACAATAATGCTCCTCTCAGTTCCATCTCCTCCTCAGTCCTCATGATCTTTTCCTCAATCTTACTTTTACCATCTATTCCCTGGACCATGTCATGACATTGTCATCACCCATACTTCCTCCATCCGCATGTTCATTCTCTGCTCAGAGTTTCCATTAGTTGTCTTGTTAAACTGCTCCCAGTGTGACTGATCTGCAAACACATGAGCAATACGTTGAGTCCCCAGTTTTATCCCAATCCACAAGCTTCTTTTTTTTTTTTCATTTGCCAACATACACAGCTTAAATTCCAAGGCCTATCATTTTAATATCCCGTTCCCAAACAACCTAAACTTTGCCTTCTGTTTTGTTTTGTCTTGTAGACAAACCCCATCTAACACAGGGTCACAGGGTAGTTTAGAACAGGAACCTGGAGTAACATGGTATAGATCACTAAGCATTCAAACCACCTAGCTGAGTGCCCTCGTGTTCTAGGCAATAAATATGTATTTGCTCTGTGACTACCCCACCATTAATATTCTAATTATAGAATATTATTCTGCACAAGGGGCAGCAGGATGGAGCACATAGGTGGTTGTGGTGTTGCCAGACCACCCAGCATGTATAAATCTTCAGGAATTTTAGTACCAACTGCTTCTCTCTCTCTCTCTCCCCATGCATTCCACCCTCCATGTACTCTTGAACTGCTGCCACCATTCGCTTACACCCCTCCACATCATGACTGCCCTACATTTCTGTAGAGAATACTCTAACTGTATTTTAATGTTTGGAGATGGAATTTCAACAGTCACTTTGACTGTGTTTCAGCCAAATGTAGATTGCTCTAATTACCCACATCATTTTGGCTAGAGCAGTTTCAACATTTTTCATTTCATAGTTCCTTTCTTTCTAATGAAATAACAGGAATAGAGCAACTGATAAATCACGTCTCTTGCTAACCTTGCCTCTTATAATTTTTGTATTCTTTAATTCAGCATGTTCATATTAAAGATTATTTCTAGGTTGTTCTTTTCCCATTATGATTTTTTTCCTAGTTAGATTTGCTATATATGACTCCCAGAAAAAAAATTACAACTTTGATTCCATCATATAAATCTTCACAAAGCAGTCCAGCATCTCTGTCTACACATGAGAAATACTAAAGATAATTGAAGGTATTATTTAGGTAATTTACACTCAAAATATATATTCACCTGAAATTGTATCACACTTAAGGGCACTTATATTCTGGTGCTTCTGTGACTGATTACATGTGCTCCAATTTTCTTCTTATGTTTGCCAAAAGATCAGAAGTAGAACCAAGAACTGGAATTTTTAGATGTCCTACGCAGTTCATCTTAGTATTATAACTGAACTGTGAAAATATACTCATTTCCTGATCATTTTGATCTTTAGTACTGATCTTTCGTCTTGACTTTTTATCACTGCAAAGTAGGGGGGCCTTAAAATAACAGTAAAACAATACTCTTACAATCCGTGTAAGGCTAGAAGCATATCACTTATTTACCATAAATTTTTGAAATATAAACTGAGCCATAGCATTTTGTAATTCATATAAATTTTCTTCCTTAGGTTTGAGAAAATGAGAATATATATTCCTTAAACACAAATCAAAACACTGAAGAGAATAATTACTGTTCTTTGACAAGTTTGTCCTGGGAGCCATCTAAATTTATAGTTCTGCAACAAACAAATCTAACTCATAACTTCCATTTGATGCATACACTTAGACAAAACCTAGAAAGCTCATTCAGTAACACGTTGTGAAAGCATACAGGGACATCTCCATTAAAAGAGACTGTATGAAAGCAGAAAAAGCCCTGAGACCTGAAGTTAGGCCTTTAAAGTCTGAATCCCAGTCTGATCAATTTATAACTGGGTGTAACTCTGTGCAAACTACTTTTAAACTTCCTGGACTTTAATTTTCCTTATTCATTCAATTAATACTTCCTTGGCAAATATCAGTCACTAATTTAAAATGAATTTGTAATTATCCAAACACCTATTTTATATTATTCTGTTAAATAGTAATAGTTCAAAGGGAAACATTGTGTCTACCCTCAAGAAACACACAGTCTAGTGAGACAACTAGATAAAACATGGGGTCAAAATAGGTTTAGACATGGAGTATGCTACAAGAGTGCAGCAGAGAAATGCCTGGCCCAAACTTTGGCTGAGGAGGTGATGGTACCAGGTTCTGACAGGTTTTTTGAGTTAAATGAGATGGCATGTGTAAAACTGACAGGCACAAAGCAGTTCTCTCTCCTGTAATCCTTCACTATAAGAAGTTCAGGCTCTTAAACAATGGGTAGGAGATGAATGAGAAAGAAGACAATGTTGGAAGACAGAAGAGCTCTGCGACCCTGCTGCTCTTTCCCTTTGAAGCTCAGAGCCGTGCACACTTCCCTGGCTGCTGTTCACAGCACATGCCTGTTCATGCCCAGCTGCATATGGCTTCTGCCTGACAGTTAACAAGAAGCTCTGGATTCTGTTCTGACACTGTTTCCAGAGGATGTAAGAGCAAGGAGATATTTGTGATGAGGAAACTGATCATTCCCAAATGGTTCAGAGGCAATTTGGCAGGAAACCAGAAAGTCCTAAGATCTTTCATGTCCCTTTCAATCCTATGATTACACAAGTGAAATTAATATCTAATGTGTTGGGAGGTGTAATAAAAAATGCTGTGGGTCATGTAGATTATACCTAAATATCTGTTCTGCCCCTGGGTCACTGCTTCTAGCCCCTGTCACAAAGCAACTGCCCTCAATTTGTTATGCATCCATTTTTAGAGCTACCTTGTTCAAGATTTAGCCAAGTTCAAAAATGAGAATCTTCATTTTTCTTGTCTTGTAATACTCTTGGGTGATGCCATAATATCACTATTCCAGAAATATCCCTAGGTCTAAAATTCCTCAGGCTTGGATTGGACAGTAGCTGGAGATTCACTGCTAATGTGCCCTGACTTTTGGGGCCCTCCCAAGGGGAAGCCCCTGGAGCAGTGTGCAGTCTAGCTCCCTGCCTACCTCTCATGCTCTTAGAAAGAAAGCCATCAATTTCTCATTTTTCTTGGGATTCAACAGCTCCTGCTTCACATAAACTAATGGAGGTTTTCAACATAGAAATAAAATGTGATCTCTGATCATTTAACTATGTAAATCTGTGGGAAAGAATTCTCAAATTTCAAAATCCTCTCATCCCATTAGAGTCTGGAGCATGATATAAAAAGAAGCCTCAATTACCCCTAGAGCAGCTGTTGTGAGGTCCTAATTCAGTAACAATTTGCTCTTTTCACATCTACTATTTTTCTTAATGTTTTGAACATAGAAGTGACATATATTTCAGATTTTGCACTTCACATACAGGACACCCAGCAATCTTATTTTCATTTCACTATGTTCTTGCCAAGCCTCTCAAAAAAAAAATAGACATTCTAAGAGATTGTAAAATTTCACAGTTTTTATTATATATGTCTTGAATGTCATTGATCCCTGTGCTTTAATGGTTTCCCTGTAAACTTGGAATAAGAAGGATAGGCTTTTAATCTCCTATTTCATGGCAATATTTTAAGGGAATCAATTTACCTAGGGCATCTTTTATTCTTAGGTCCTAACCAAGTGCCAGCATAGTGGATTCCTAATTTGGTTACACATTAGAGTATCTGGAAAGCATTTAACAATCCTGATACCCAGGTCACAGCCCGCCAATTAAGTCATAATGTCTAGGTTGGCAGCAAGACTGGCATCAATATTTTTGAAAGATCACCAGGCATTTCAAATAGGCATCAACATTTGGAACCACTGGCCTAGTACAAAGTCAGTGCTCAGTAAGTGTTTGATAATAACTGTTGATATAAGTTAGTTGATCAGTAGAGAGGTGAATTGATGAAGGAAGAGAGAATGAATGGGTGAATGATTTAGAGTTAGAGGTCCTGAGTTCAATATCTACCTTATTTTTATGTAACACTGGGAAAGCAAGTCATACATTGTATGAATTAATTTCCTTTTCCATAAATTCAAGACAATAATAACATCCTAACGAGTAACACCATCATCATCTTACCACCATTACCTCCTTTACTTCTTAGCTATATCATGAAGCTCCCACTTTGGTTTAGGTACGTACAGCTTTAGGTCAATGACCACACTTCTCCAGGCCATGTGTCCAAGGTCTTCAAAATCCCTGTTTAGAAAAGATTCCTCTTTTCATCTCAGAACAATGACTGCTTAAGTAATAGCTCACTGTATCACCTGCTCTCACAGTATCACTCTACCTGCCCGCTACAAACCTCAGATTGCCCAGGCTCCCACATGGTTCTATGCAGATGTATGGACCAAAGAAGCATAACTTCCTGTACAACCTGTACCTTTGTTTTTTGCAGCCAAAGTTTTCTGTTTACTGAGGCTTAAGGATAAGTACACCTTGAACAAAGACGAAATCCTCGTGACCAGCTGGTCCTAGCTCTGCTGGTACAAAGCCAAAGGAATCACTTGAACTTATAACAAGATGAATTTAACATAAGGAAAAATGTCCTAGGAGTGAAGGTTATTTTGCACTTAAAAAATAAAAACAAACGATGTACTACCCTTTCCACTTACAATTTAAGTAACTTTTTCCTGGCATTTGGTAGGAAAAGGAATCCTTGAAGGGCAGTAACTAAGAACATTGTTTTTGGCATCAGACAGAACTGAATTTTCAGTGCGGTGCCACTTGCTAGCTTTAACAAATTGCTTAGTCTCTCAAAGCAGCTATCATTTCCTGATCTGTGGGATTAGGAGACTAATACATACTTTACAAAGATGTTGTTAGGAATAGGGTGGCCATATAAATTTATTACTCAAGCCAAGATATTTGAGAGTGAAAAGGGGTCTTTGTAATAATTAATGAGTTTTAATTAATCTACAGCAGAGTTAAGCAAGGTCTGTCCCTGGCAAACCTGGATATAGATCAACTCACATAATGGGCATCCCCAAATGGTTTGGTTATTCACATTACTGTATTAATTACCATAGAAAACCTTTGTAGATAAGACAGATGTGGAATCAGGGTAACATGCTGAAATGGGTCAAGCTGAAATTCAGTTCCCCCAATTCAGCTTGCATTTGACTACCTGACAGAGCATTTCTTCTGCCAAGTCACCCATCAGTGTATGTTTATTGAGTTGAGTTGGGATTAAGAAAAAAGATAGAGATTTTCACATATAGATTTCTATATTTGTTTCTGTATTTATTTCTGTATTTCACATATAGATTTCTATATTTGTTACAGATATATATAAATAATCACTAAAGAAAGTCTGACAAAAGGAACCTTAGAAATTATCCAGTCAACTGCTCATATTTTACAGTTCAGAAAACAAATTCAGAGAATGATAATTTTCCCATATTCCCCACACGGTATCAGAGTATGGAAAAAGTTCCAGGGTTCTTCCTATCAGAGTATTATATTAAATTCCTCTTTGTATTATATCAAAAAATGTTACATAAAGAACTAACATATTGGGGAATATGTTTATGAAGGGAATGAACTTGCTTAGCTGATTTTCTAACAGCCTCTTTGAACACAAACATCTCTTACCGAAGCATAACAAAGTGTTGTAGCCTAATGCTAACCCTGAGCTTGCTCTCTCAGCTGAGAGAAAAATACATATACTCACTAGCTTCTACTCACTGTCTCTGTGTCTTAGATCCTGAATCTGGAATCAGATCTGACTTTCCCCAGTTTCCCATCTTATAAAGCATCTTAGAGAAGCATTCCATGTTTTCCAATACAGACAGATGCTTGAAGTACAACTACTGAGTGTAATTCAAAATTAAATGTAAAAATCTTGGAGTGTTAGTTGGAAACTTTGATTCCCTCCTATCGTCTTCTGTTGTGAAAGATGAAAAATTACTCATAAATTAGGGTACTGCAGAATTATACCAGAAAACGTTAGCATCAAATTAGCTACTAAACATCAGGTCTTATCTACAGAGGCAAAAATCTGTTAGCTTTTGTTTTTATTGTTGCTGATATTCTTTTAAACAGGCAAAGGGGGAAAAAAGGGAAAGGGAAACAATGACAACTTACTTAACAAAGAGGAATAAAAGCTCTGGACAAATTACTTAACCTCTCAAAGTCTCAATTTCTTCTCCATTAAATGG
The DNA here is from genome assembly GCF_030020395.1 of Manis pentadactyla. Lineage (NCBI taxonomy): Eukaryota > Metazoa > Chordata > Mammalia > Pholidota > Manidae > Manis > Manis pentadactyla. The sequence goes on along the minus strand of NC_080029.1, from coordinate 102,719,244 downwards.
AAATAAAACTATCTGTTTACATGGTTGTTGAAAAAAAATTCATAAATACAAGCTGTGTGCCACATGGTGGTCTCTCAACATCTGGTCATCTTTACTCAGCCCATTTTTTATATTTTAGGTGTAGAAGTTGCCAAAGAGATGACTTTCAGTTGCCTGACAGGGGTTAGTGTGGGATTTTCCCGCACATGTACTAATACAATATACTGAGATAAGAGTGTCACAGATGTTTTTCTAAATGCATTTCTCTATATTGATATTTATATTTTCTTCCTGCTTGTGTTTCTGACATTGAGGATAATGGTTCCAAATATATGAAAAGAATAAAAATAGATGGTGGAGATTTTTAAGGTCAAATATAATTTTAGTTAAACCTGAATGGAGATACCTTCTTCATTCAAAAAGAGTAAGTTCTTGAATGTTAGTTCAACAACCAACATGAGTCTACTAAATACTTATCATTCTTTAGTGTGCACAAGAATCCTTTGACTGTATTTAAAATGAAAATTCCCAACCTCTTGAAGTAAAATCTGATTCTGTGAGTCTAGAGCAGGGCCCCAGGCATCTGCATTTTCAAATGCCTCCGGTGGTCTTAGGATGATGTTTTGAGAAAAATACCTCTTTTATGTTCCATATTCCCTGCTGAGGGTCCTCAAGTGCTCAGTCCTCCAGTCCTGGGATGTGCAGTAAGAAGATTTCAGTACTGTAGTCAATACTAACAGAGGTTTATGTATAGAATGCAATGGGGAAATTGAAGAAGAAATGACTAAGTATTCCCAGATCATGATTAGATGAATATTTGAGAAATTATTCTACACTAATTACTTTAAATAACTTGCAAATTTCTCTCATATTTCTCATTTAAAACAGTAGACAAACACAAATGAAATGTGTATGGATTTCCTGGGTTACCTCAATGAATAATTCCTACTAATTTTTTTTAAACATCTATCAGTCTCCTTTCCAACAAGTAGGAAGTGGCCTAGGATTTAGGACATTAAGTATCTCTTACATAGCACTGGGTACTTTACCTAAATAAGGTAAGCATCTCACATTTCGCCAGCCTGTACCCATCTCCAAATTGTACCAAAAGTGAGAAATCTAAAATAATAATAACCCCTTAAAAGGTGCCAAGCCTCTCTACTGAAGACAAAGATAAAGTATGTCTTATATTTTAATTTCCTATCTATTTCTCCATACCCCTTACTGGAGTAGTCCCTTAAGGGATGGCACTGTGTCTTCTTGCTCACTGCTATCTCCCCAATGCCTAGAATAGTTGAGAATGGAAACACAATAGTTCAAAATCTTTGAGACACAGAAAAACCAGTTCCAAGGGGGAGGTTTATAGCAACACAGGCCTACCTCAATAAACCATAATAATCTCAAATAGACCATCTAAATTTATACCTAAAGGAAGTTGAAAGGAAGGACAAACAAAACCCAAAGTTAGTAGAAACCAGGAAATAACAAAAATCAGAGCAGAAATAAATTAAGGCTAAACAATAAAAAAGATCAATGAAACTAAAAGTTGATTCTTTGAAAAGATAACTAAAATCAATAAATCCTTAGCCAGATGCATCAACAAAAAAAAAAAAAAAAAGAGGACTCAAAGAAACACAGAACACAGAAATGAATGAGAAGTTAAAACTGACACCACAGGAATACAAAGGATTTCAAGAGGCTGCTATGAAAAAACAAATTGGACAATCTGGAAGAAATGGAAAAACTCCTAGAAACATACAATCTTCTAAGACTGAATCAGGTAAAAGGAGACAATCTGAACAGATTGATTACTAGTAGCAAAATTGAATTGGTTCAAAAATATCCCAACAAACAAAATCCAGGACCCAAGGCTTCATACATGAATTTTACCAAATATTTAAAGAAGAGTTACTATCTATCCTTCTCAAGCTATTCCAAAAAATTGAAGAGAAGGAATGCTTCCAAGTTCATTTAACAAGACCAGCATTACCCTGTTACCAAAACCAGAAAGATGCTACAAAAATGAAAATTACATATGAATATCCCTAATGAAAATAGTTGCAAAAATCAGCAACTTATTACCAAACTAAACTCAAAATACATGAAAAGGATGATCATCCACCACAATCAAGTGGGATTTATTCCAGGGATGCAAGGATGGTTCAATATCCACAAATCAACCAACATGATTCAAAAGTAACAAAGTGTAGTATAAAAATCATGATTGTGTCAAAAGATGCAGAAAAATCATTTGAAAAAATTCAACATCCATTCATAAGAACTTTCAACAGAGTGTGTATAGAGGGAACATGCCACAACATAACATCATTTTACACAGTGATAAAAAGCTGAATGTTTTTCCCCTAAGATCAAGAAAAAAATCACTTTTACTCAAATTATTAATGGAATTCCTATCTATAGCAACCAGACAAGAAAAAAGTAATAAAAGGCATCCAAATTAGTAAGGAAGAAGTAAAACTGTCACTATTTGCACATGACACTATACTAAATATAAAAGACCCTAAAGACTATGCAAAAACTATTAGAAATAATAAATTCAGTAAAGTTCAGGGTACAAAATTAATATACAGAAATCTTGCATATCTATACACTAATAATAAATTACCTGAAAGAGAAATTTAGAAAGCAATCCTATTTATAATTACATCAAAAAGAATAGAATAAAATTTAAACAGGAGATGAAAGACATGTACATTGAAAATTATTAGACAATAGTGGAAAAAACTGAAGATGACACAAATAAAAGGAAATATATCCTATGTTCATGACTTGGAATAATTAATATTGTTAAAATGTCTTTATTAACCAAAGCAATCTATAGATACAATGCAATCCCTATCAAAATACCAGTAGTATTTTTCACAGAACTAGAACCAATAATCCTAAAGTATGTATGGGACCTAAAGGATCCCAAATAACGAAAGCAATTTCCAGAAAGAACAACAAAGATGGAAGTATCACATCCCAGATTTCAAACTATACTACAAACTATAATAATCAATGTGTGGTGTTGGCACAAAAAAATAGACACATGGATCAATGGAACAGAATAGACAGTGCAGAAATAAGCTCATGTTTATGTGGTTAATTAGTCTACAACAGAGTCAAGAATATAACATTGGGAAAAGACAGTCTCTTCAATAAATGATACTGGGAAAACTGAACAGCTACATGCAAAACAATGAAACTGGCCCACTTTCCTACATGAGACACAAAGCAAACTCAAAATGGAATAAAGACCTAAATGTAAGACCTGAAACCATAAAACTCCTAAAAGAAAATAGGCAGTAAATTCTTGGACATCACCACTAGCAATATTTTTCTGCACATCTCTCCAAGCAAGGGAAATAAAAGCAAAAATAAACAAGTGAGATTTTATCAAACTAAAAGGCTTTTACACAGTGAAAGACACAGAATGAAAAGGCAAGCTCTGAATGATAGTATTTGCTATGATAGAAATTATATGTCTGATAAGGGGCTAATATCCAAAATACATAAAGAACTCATACAGCTCAACACCAAAACAACCCCCAATAATTTGACTTAAAAATGGGCTGGGACCTGAATAGACATTTTTCCAAAGAAAACATACAGATGGCCAACAGGCACATGAAAAGATGCTTCACATCACTAATAAGCAGGGAAATGCAAATCAAAATCACAATGAGATATCACCTCATACCTGTCAGAATAGCTAAAAGACAGTGTCAGTATCAAAAAGACAAGAAATAACAAGTTTTGGAGAGTATGTGGAGAAAAAGGAACCCTCATAAACTGCTGACGAGAGTGTAAACTGGTACAACCACTTTGGGAACAGTACGGCACTTCCTCAAAAAATTAAAATAGAAATCCCATAGGATCCAGCAACTCCACTTCTGGGAAAATGAAAACACTTTGAAAAGATATATGCAACCCTATGTTTATTACAGCATTATTTATGACAGCTAAGATATGGAAGCAACCTAAATATCCATTGGTAGTTGAATGGGTAAAGATATATTTTACATACACAATGGAATATTACCCTGCCATAAAAATGGATGAAATCTTGCCACCTGAAACACCATGGATGGACCTAGAGGGTATCATGCTAAGTGAAATAAGTTAAACAGACAAACGCAAGTGAAAGACATATGATTTCAATTATATGTAGAATAAAAAACAAAGCAAATGAATGAACAAACAACAACTACCAAATCAGCAACAAAAAACAGAAATAGACTCATAAACACAGAGGACAAACTGTTGGTGGGAGAGGGAAGGGAGAGGAAGAGATATGTGAAATAGGTGAAGGGGATCAAGAGATACAAACTGTCAGCTATAAAATAAATAAGTCATGGGGATGTAACATACAGCATACAGAATATATTCAATAAGATTACAATAAATTTGGGGGAGAAATGGTAGCTACAGTTATTGTGGTGAGTACCTAATAATGTATATAATTGTCAAATCACTATTTTGCACACCTGAAACTAATACAACAGTATAAGTCAACTATATATATCAAATTTAAATAAAACAAAACACATAACAACTGTGTAGACATAACTGATCCTCATTGATTGGTAGCTCTTTTGTTATTCTAAGGCTTGAATTTATCTCCTGGTTTAACATAAACTTGTCATACATGTATTCATTCATTCCACAAGTATTTATCATGCATCTACTATTTTCTGAGACTCTTTTTAGGTGATAAGGATACCAAGATTTAAAGGCAGGGTGGTGTAGGGGGAGGAATGGGCTCTGTTACAACACTGTGTAAGGTCAAGCAGCAGTGACCAGGTACAGACACAATCCAGTGCAGTTAGGTTGTGTGGGTGTTCTTACAGATGTTTTGTATCTGTTGGCAAAAATCTTTATGAGCTGTGCCTTGAAGATTTAATAAATGGTCACCCAATCAATAAGACTGGGGAGGGTGCACCCCACTGGGAAGCAGAGGAGCAAAGACACAGAGGCGTGCAACATCATGGTGCAGTCGGGGAGCTGCAGTGGTTTACAGGACTAAAGCACAATATGCTAACTGGGAATGAAGGCTGATGGCTGGAGGAACAGAGAGACCCCAGACCAAGTAGGGCATATTAAAAACTTTGGACTTATCCAATATTGAGAGGCCTACATAGTGGAACGTGTCTACCACCAGCGCTGTTGTATCCAGTGCTAGACTGTAGGAAGTAGATATTACAATGCCTAATTATATTTCTTTTACTCTCCTGCTTAATTTCTCTTTTAGTGTATTTTTATAATAAAATATATTTGTGTGTAATACATGTTGATATTTTATAAAGGGACAAATATACATATGTTAGGAGCATATGTTTTTTTCTTTTACTGATGAGATACTTTATCTACAAAGTTTGGAGACAACTGCTATTAAATTCTTAAGCAGGACCATAAAGTAATGAGATTTTTACATTAAAAAGTCCTCATAGTAGGGAAAGATGGGGCAGAGCAGAATATAGACTGGATACAGGGAGACCAGTTAGAATGTTATTGTAATTGTCCAGGCTGAGATGATGAAGATTCCAACTACAGCAGTAGCTTTAGATTTGGTGAGGAAGGAAGGGACTGCTATTGTAGGATTTTACAGAGAAATTATTAACAGGATTTAGTCACTTATGAGACAGAAGAGGGAAGCATCTAGAATGAATCCCATGTTCCTGGACCGTGTGACTAAGTGGATGGCAGCACCAGTCATGATGACTGGGGCACAAGAACATGAAGGTTTGATGGGACACATAAGGAGCTCCGCTTTTGACATGTTTAATTGTGAGATTCTTCTGCAACAGTGACATGGAAATGTCTAGGATACAGTGGATATGTGCATTTTAATGTTCTAAAAAGAGCTCTGGTCTGATGGTAAATGTGCATGGGAGTCACCACCTTATAGTCCCAAAGCCTGTATAAATAAAGAGTGCCCAGCAAATGAAATGAATAATGAAAGAAAAGAAGTTCAAAGTCAAAAGCTAGGGGGACTCCAATATTTACAGGAGAGGTATAAGAAGAAAAGACAGAAAAAGAAACTGAGAAAAAAGTGATTTCTCTTCTCAACTGGGATAAACAACATTCCACTGTTCATCCTCCTATTAACATTGTCAAGTATTCATTGAACACCTGCATTTAGGAAAATTATATTAACTTTAACATCATAGAATTACAGACACAGACTACAATTTATAACAGAATATCTATGAATACTATTCTCAATATTAAGCATTTTTGTCTGCCATTTGACTGAGTTCAACATTATTAACTCAGTACCTTGTATATGATAAATTAAGAACAACATAGGTGCAAACTATGGATGGTCTAAAATATTGACATTGATGACGTTTCAGATATTAATAAATTATCAAATAAGTCATCTTCATTTTGATAAATGACTTCATTCCTGCTACATGAATCATTGACAAGATCATAACACCAGGGGCCTATTTGTATCATACATGCCATATGTGGCACTAGGCATACCAGTAAAATAGGAAATGGTTTTATCCAAAACACAACTCAATTGATTTCATCTTTCCTAAGAGAAGAGCCCCAGAATAATCTTTCACAATACTTACCCAGGTGTACCTTGGTTTATTTGTCATAATGATGTGCTTTGAAGCATAGGCTATACGCATAAGGCAGAAGTCCAGTACCTATAAACCAACCCTGAATCACACAAGAAAGCAAGTATGACAAGGAACAAGGGATCAAAGACAATTTATGCGCATGCATTCTTTGTAATACAAAGGTTATAATAAATTAAAAAAAGAAGAAAAAAATCTTCCTGCCTAAGATGGCAAGCTCATGTCCGTTAAGCAGAAGTCATTGTCACAAGTGGCATTAAACAGCTGTCACCTGTTGATCCTTTCCCCAGGAAACCTTTTGATTAAGTGTCCTTTTCAATTAGGCACTTTCAATTTAGAAAGAAGCCATTAGACAATGACTAGATAGTATTTTTCATGTGACATGACAAAGTTCCCTGCAGAAGTTGACAATAATTTCATTTGGGTTTAAAATCTTACTTTCAGTTCCTTACTTGAGAAATCTTAATACTGAAAAAAGTATCTTAAGATCTCAAACTAAAATGCATGAGGGAAGCAAGATGTCTGCATTGTTCATGATTGTTTCCCCAGCACTCACCTAACATGTAGGGGACCCTCAATAATTGCCAAATGAATAAATTAGGATGCAATCTTGAATCTGTCATTATATTGATTCTGCCATTATAATGAGTGTAATGTGCGAGTACAGAGGGCAAAAATACAAATAAAATTTAGCAAAGGCAACTGAGAAGCAATTTTCCCCAGCACAGACAGGGTTCTTTACAACATCAATATTCTAAATACATAGTGTGCTAGTGCCCTAGAAAGAGCCACAGCAACATCTTCACAGAAAATCTACTTATAATGAAGCTATTGTCTCCAAAAACAGCCACCAGAAATTCTGCCCATCCTTCTAGTCACGGGTTACTCCTCCCATCAAGAAATGGAGATTATTTCCCCTCCCTTTGAATCTATGGCGGCCTTGTGATTTGCTTTGCCCAACAGAATGCAATGGCAGGTATGTGTGAGTTCAGGGCTTAGCCTTTAAGATGACTGGGAACCCCATCACTGTGCTGTAAGGAAGTCTATGCACCCCTGCTGGAGAGAGTGGTCATGTGGCTAACCCCTGGAAGACAAGACACCATGTGGAGAAAGAGGCCGTATGAAACCATGAAAAACAGCCAAAATGGCCCAGCTGATGGTCAGTTTCAAAGCCCCAGACCCATGAGAGAAGTCATCTTGGATATTCCTGCCCAGCTTAGCGGCCACTGAGTGCAGCCAAGTGAGTGACCTTAGCTGCAGCAGAAGGACCATCAGTCAACCCACAGATGGCGAGAAATAATAAACCACTGTTGTTTTAAGCCCCTATATTTTAGGTGGTTTGTTTCATAGTAATAGACAACTAAAACAAATGACATCAGAGTCTTCTTCTGTGTCATCATAACATCTCCATTTTGTTTTATTTTAGATACTTTTCTCCTAAAAAAATCTACCATTTCCTTTAGCTGTAGTGTTGAAACCAATTTCTAGAATGAAGAACTATACTCAGAAAATGCTGGTTTCCAAAGCTTTCCAATGGGCATAATGCCAGCAACATGACTTTTATTATAATGCAGACAGTCTATCTCTAAAGTGTTCATTATCAAATTCACTGTAGTTGAAATATTTAAATGCATAGGCATTTTACTTTTAAAATTCTGCTGATATTTAAGTACTCAGCACAAGGAGAGCAAAGCCTAAACTTAATGTAGAATGACTGCACCAGTGGGAGTGAGGGTTTAATAATATGGGTAACTGTTAAACCACTGTGTTGTATACTTGAAAGCAATGTAAGATTGTATATCAATGACACTTCAATAAAAAAATTTTTTAATTTAATGTTGCTTATCCCCACTACACTCATAAATCCTTCAGGACTAAGCTAATATATTATATAGTTATTACATATCTAAGTATTAATTTTCTAATCAGAAATGGTTTCTTCCTTTGTCTTTTAAATTTCAGTATTAGATGCTTTAAAATTACTTAGGGGAGATATACTCATCAGAAGTCTCTGGCAACATCACTTTTACTTGGTGGCATTTCAAAGTAACATGGCACAGGAGGTCAGCTCTGCAAAACCTCCTAGGGAACACTGAGTGTGGTCCTTCGCTTCAGTGGCTCCTGTCATGCATGATGTAATCATCATCTCTTTCTTCCAGACTGAATTTCAAAGTGGGATCTTCCCAAACAGAAACTAAAGGGCCTGGCCCACTCCCAAAAGGGTTTGTTCTTCCAGGACACAAAGAATCGTTTGTACGTTAAGATTACTATACAATGGGTGAAATAGTAAGTTAGATCTCTCTCTACTCTGTGACACCAACAGTGCCTCCAAGAACGTCCCGTGGCCTACAGTGCCTCCAAGAATGTCCCGTGGCCTGCCCCTAAAAAGCTGTTCACTGTAAACCATTCTGTGTTATAAATCCACATTGGAAGAGCCCACAGGGCTACTTCCTCAGAACAAAGCTAAAAGCAGATATAACCAAGTGTCTTCCCAGGGGAGTCCAAACAATGCCTTTTGAATAGTCAGATATTCTATTTCTGCACAAAAAGTCTCAACTTAAAGACCTGTTTTACTCCTTCTTTTTTATAAACTGGAAGACAAGATATACATGGAGAAAGAGGCCACATGAAACCATGAAGGAGGACCAGAGTGGCCCGGCTGACGGTCAGCTTTATAAACTATTATTTCTGTAGTTGTCAAACTTTAATTGAGCATTAGTTACATAGGCCTATTTCAAGTAGTTGATGGCAGAATGCACTGATGTTATTCTGTTCATTCTGTCATTTTCAAGACACCACGATAACTGGTTCTCCCTGGACTTCTATTCCGAACTCTCTGTTCCTCTCACTTTATGCCAAAGGAGGCAAACTCAAACAGCAACCTCTCCAAGCCAGATTTAGTCAGGAGGGATTCATTTAAAATTTTCCTGGGCAACCACATAATCCAGCTTGTAGCACTTAACTCCCAAATCTAAATTTCGGACTCAGACCTTTCTTTTGAATTCTAGCTCTGTAGATCCATCAGCCTTCATACATGACCACCCACATATTCCACAACTGCTTCAAAAATCCACATGATCAATTACCTTTCTCATTAGCCCAATACTTCCTGTGTTGTTAACAGAATCACCACCTACCCAGAGGCCTGAGAATCTTCACTTCTTCTCCCTTACACTCCACAGTCAGCCCACACTAATTAACTATCAATTCTACCTCCATACACATCCTTTCAACCCAACCTTTCCTTCTGTCTTACTTCACCCATACATCATTTCTTACCTGGACTCTCACACCTATATTCCAGCTGGTCTCCCTACCTACAGCCTTGCCTCCTCTTCAATCCATTTCCTGCCCAGTGGCCAGGGTGCTCCTCAAACAGGGAACTAATCCTGGTGGTGGCACAGTAGAGTGGGTAAGAATGTAGACTCCAGAGCCTGGACTGGATCCTGGTTTCATCACTTACTGTGTCATCTTGGGAGGGTTAGTTGGCCTATTTATGCCTTACTTCCCTCAGAAGTTAAATGGGAATAATAATAATACCTACTTCACCTGATTGTGATGAAGATGGACTGAATTAACATTTATAAAACTCTTAGAACACTGCCTAGCACATAGGAAGTACAATATAAATATTTTTTAAGTAAATGGATGTCATTAACCTGCTTAAAACCTTTCTCTAGAGGAAAGTGCGTACTGAAGAAAAGTGACCCTCCAAAATCGTCCATGTGCTTGCTTTCCTGTCTAGCCTCGGCTCACTCTGTTTACCTTACATAACAGTAGTGGTACAAGCATGGCAAACTACTGGCAGATCCCCGACCTCCCCTGCTATTTTGTTCCTCCTTGCCTTCCCCCTGGAATGCCTTCTCCATACACGAACAGAGTCAACCCCTCCCTATCCTTCAAGCATCAAAGGTTTGGTATCAGATTCACTCAAACCAAATTGCTCACTTCCTTTTTGTTCTGTGCTGGGATCTAGTAGTCATCTCTGTTATTCCATTTACCACATTGCCTTGCAATTATAGTTTTGACAAGCCTAATCCCCCCACCATGCAAGCTCTTTCAGTTCAGGGATTGTATCAGGTGTCCTTATATCTTTAATGGATAGCATAATATCTAGTATAAAACATAGAATACGACCAATGTTTGTACTCATTTGTTCTCTGTGCTCTCTCCTTCCTCACCCAATGGGATTAATAATAGTAATAATATCTTACTGCTTAAATACTCATAAAACACTTTGAAGCACATTATATCATTTTATTTTGACCCACAGAATATTAAACAGAAAGATTCCACTTTACTGCTTAGAAAACTGAGGTCTCAAGAGTTACATGTTTTCCCTGAGATCGTGCGGCCATTATTCAAATCGAGGGTTTGCAATTCCAAATCTTAAGCTTTTCTTTCTTTCTCTCTCTCTCCACAATCACAAACCATCCCTTTAAGATTGTCGTTTTTGTACTAGTTATACTCTGGCAAATTAATGATACTGCTTCTTCCACCTCCTTTAAAAATTTCCTCTGCTTTAATATGTATAAAATTCATATTCTTCATCAAAAAAGACAACTAAACCATCCTGTTTGACTCAATCAGAATAGTATTGCTCCCGGTAAAAGTAATTCATTTCTTACAAATGTGTCTTATAAACTCCCAGACAGGAATCATTTAAAAATACACTGTGTGGTCCTGTAGAGGTGACATCAAAATCCATGGGTTCTACCCAAGGACACCAAGTCCTTGGAGCCCTTGGATAAGGAAGCTCGATCTGTGGTGTCATTTTATATTTTACAGAACCAGGCAGGAATGGTCGCATAGCATCTGGTCAGGCATGGAGATGTTTTTCTTAGATCTAAACCAGGAAGATCTTTAAAAACAGGTTATTTTTAAGACACCTGAAGATCAGGCTCAGAGCCAGCGTCACTGGTAAATAATTGTCTGGTGTTTACATTTTCACTGGGGATTGTTTCTCCTGACACCACAAATTAAATAAGGCAGCCAGACTCTTAGAGTCTGCATTTTACCAAGAGAGCTGTATGTTTAAAAACTAAACAAAAGGGCTAGTCTGACTTTCCAGGGAGTTTAAGAAAAGCCAGACTTTAAAATTTAAAAATACTTGTCCTGCTTGCTAAGGGGTTGTACACCTAAATGAGTGTATATCTAAAATGAGTGTTTTCCTCACCTTAGAAGTCCTTCCAATTTCAGGTGTGTAGCAAATGCTAATTGTCACAGAGAAACAAACCTTTGCCTGGGGAAGGTGAAGTTGTATTGCCAAACACAGACCCTTTGGGATTTGAAATCTTGACAAACCCCAAACATAAGTCTCTTGTTTTTGTCTTCTCTTTATAGATTGCAGGGTTTAACTTTTTGTAACATTAAAAGAGAGCATATATTTTATATTTATGTTAGGATAATTTCTGCCCTACATAAGACTATCTGAAATAGCTAAGAGGTCCATGAATACCAAATCAAATCACTTTATCCCCTTCAAATGACATCTGTGCCCTCTATTAAAAAAGCACAATAATGCAAACAAATTCCCTTTGTTCCAGGACATTCCCCATGAAACTAAGTGCTACTTTCTCTTTTTAAAAACTATTGACTGAAACAATATTCTGATTCAATATTTGGCTCAGAACAGGTATAAAAGCAAAATTTTCTATTGATAGCCTAATTCCCAACTCATCTTTCGATTCTTAGTTTTAAGCAGGCTTGAAAACAAGTATAGCCAGGTACCCTCAATACACAGTTTGTAAACAAGACTCCATGTTCAAGGGGAAACATTAATTTTTGAAATCAACAGAGCTTATTTACCTGTGCTGAAATAAGTCATGTTTTGGTTGAGATAATAATCAGAAGATTCAGTATTCAAAAGTCTATGGTTTGGTCAAATGAAATACAAGCTTCTTGGGGTTAGGAAAGTATACCTGGTTTTCCCTGCCCCATGTTTTCTTCTTTAGGGATTTATTCCTTTTCATATGTAAGCAGAAAATAAATAACAACATTTATGGATTTTCTTAACATGACCCTCTAACTTCAAACTACCACTTCTGTGTCTTACAAAAGACATCTCTAACCATAAATCATTGACTTACAAGAATAGAGCATGCAATATTGCAGAAAGAAACTAAACTGGACATTAGGAAACTGAAACTTTCATCTTTTAATTTCAGTGATTGATGGTATGATTTTAAATAAGACTCTTCACTTTTCTATGACTTATCAGAAAAGATGATATTGGACTGGGATAAGAACCCTTAATACTTTGAGAATCTATGTGTAGATATAATAATTAAAGTGCCCATTACTTACCAGAAGCAGTTATCAACAGTAAAATACATGAGCTGCATTCCTGAAGTTATTATTTACTAAGTCATTCTATACTATATATTGTTCTGAGGGATTTGTTTTCTTTTGAACTGTTTCAATATTAGGTTGGTAGGGACTTCCTGGGGACTTGATGTATTCATTTGTGCTTATGTTTGTTAACTGCAGCTAGAATAAAATACTACCCTTTCTACTCCTTGTTTACTGAATTACTACTTAGACTATAAGAACCAGATCAAAAGACATGATTCCTGTGGTGCCTTCCTATTCACCCAAATGGACACAATCATACCTAAAGCACTTCGTTATACCACCCATCAGGAAGCAGTGTGATTGTTTATGTGTCTGTCACCTATACAAGACAGATGTATCCTTAGGACCTAATAGAGCCTGACACATAATAAATGCTCAATAATTATTTACTGGATGAAAGAAGACTCTGGAGTGTCTGTCAATGAATGTACTAAACAGAACAATTTTCAGATTTAGAAGTATGATTTTTTTCATTCATGTAATTATTTAATTTAAAATAACCTCTTCACTACATTCAATCTCTAAAAGGACAGGGACCATGTCTTTTTGCTTACCAACATATCCTCAGGACGTAGCAGCAGAGTGCCTGGAACATGCAAAATACTCAGTTAATTGTTTTTTCGAGAGAATAAATGGCTCACTCCTAGAGAAGACTCCATCCCTCTATCCACTCTCAGTCACCATGTTTCAGATCCTCTTCCAAACTCTGTCTGTAGTCTATTCCTAAAGGGCCTTAAACACCAACAAGCCAAATGCTTTCTATGAATAAGACAATCCAGTTATAATTATGACTATAATATTACCTTTATTTAATTAAATTATTGTTGATATACAATCTTATGTTGGTTTCAAATATACAAAACAGTGGTTTTAACAATTACCCATATTATTAAATCCTCTCCCTTTCTAATGCTGTTACTATCTATCAACATAGAAAGATGTTACAGAATCACTGACTATATTTTCCATGCTGTACTACCATCTCCATGACCAACTTATATTGTGATTGTGAATTTATAATATTACTTTATAAATTGATGCCTTAAGAATCCATGAGAAGGGAAATTCATGCTCAAAACATATGCCGTAGTATTATTTGAACAATGTGAAAATAACCTTAGTATCCAAGAAGAAAATGGTAAAACACAATACATCTATTCAGTAGAATGCTCTCTGTATATTAAAATGAATAATGAGGAAGATAATGCTTTAAAAAATTAAAAAATGTTCAATAAACAAGGTTCAAATGTATAGGAACAAAATACAAAATTTTATAGTATCTTCTAATAGTGTATATGTTTATGTATGAAGATTGGAAAAGAACATGGAAAAGAAAAGCAACTTGATATGGGAGTATGATATAACCATATAACCCTAAAATAAGATTATAATTGTGGTAAGATTATAATGAATAATTTTATTTTGTAATAATATTTGTATCAAGATAGTCCTTAAAAAGTATACATAAAATAATACTTTATGAGGCTGACTACAGAATAGTTCTCACCAAACTTGAGATACTTATCTTGAGAGTACTACATCATGCTCCATGTGACACATTTTCCAACATAAAGAACAACTGGATTATGCCTTTGAATAAAGACTGAGTACCAATAGACATCTAGTCTTACTCCTAGATACTGATTTACATCTACTGAGTGTACTTGGCTAGAACCTAAAATCAACTTTGTTCTAACAAAAAACTGGGTCAACTTCTTGGGATATTACAGTGTGCCTCCAATCTCATGATGGCCTTGGAGATGGGCGTGTGCTGGCCTAAAAGGGAGAGGAGCTCAGTTGCCTTCTGTTTGGAAATAAGCACCCAAGCAGCTACAAGGACCCAGCCTCTGAGAATCCCTGCCTGATTCTAATCAGGCAGTTAATTCATTATCCGACCAGGGCAGCTCTTTCCTACAAGCACTGATTCACTGAGGTGCACATGGCATCCTAGGAAAACAAGCAGAGCTTCTGATGTTCATACCAAGAACCAGTAAGTTTGTTTATGGTGTGCCAGACATGTCTCTGAGCCTGCCAACCATGCTACTCCATTTCATCCTCACAACAGATTAGGCATTATCAGTAACCCCTACTTTTTAACAGAAGGATCTGAGACACCACGATGGTTGTATAACCTGCTCAAGGTCATAGAGCCAGCAAGTGTCCACGTCAGGAGCTGAACTAGAGCTCACACATTTAACCATTACATCATGCTACCATGACAATGTGAGATTGCTAACCTTTAGAAGAAAATGGTAACCTAGAAAATATGTGCTTCAAATTATATTATTAAATTCACATGAATTGTAGAGCTTCTTATATCTCCACATAGGATAAGAAACAAACCAAGATTAGAGAGAAAAAGAAATCACACTGTTCACTTCTCCCTCCTGCTGAGTCAGGGAAGCATAGTGTGGATAAAATATGAGTTCCTGTGGCCAGGATTCTCACCTGGCCGTGGTTGACTAGCTCACTGCACACCTGTGGACAATACATGGCTGTTGACTCTATATAAAGAGCTCCGCCCAGTGCTCTGTGCGCAACATGGCAGCAGGGCTGCAAGGCTGCAGGAGAACAGAGGCTAGAGTAGTGGCAGCACCGAGGACAGAGGCCCAGAGGTCCGCTGTGTGGGATGGCTCTACAGACAGAGGGGCCCAGAGGCAGAGACTGGCTTGCTGCATGCAGACTCCCTCTGAGTGAACGGGATTTTAGTGACTGACCTGCCACCTGGAAGTAAAGTTGTGTATAACCCTTTCACCCCAAGAACATTTTGCTGTCAATTTCTTTGGTCACACTGAATCCACAGCGAACTTTCCTGGGGCTGAAACCCATTGACAAGACACATATATTCTATAGAAAAGTCATTTGTGTCCTAATCTTTTTAAAAAGTACTCTAAAGTCCTGTGCAATGCCCCAAAGTCACAACCCCATGACTTATACTACCAGATAAAGTACGTGCTGTGTGGGACAGAGGCTCTCAATGACAAACACCTGCAGGAAGAAGCATCGGGCTTTACCAACCTTTCTTTGTCTTGGAAAACAGCAAGTTTCTGAGTCCCTGTGGGTCCATCAGGCACCAGGCAATGGGAGTGTACAGTTTCCAGTAGCCCCAGACAGTGTGGAATATCAGCTAAAAGGGCTGGACAGTCCCTGTGCTCAACGTTGACTCAGCTGTCATAGCAGGAAACAGACATAAACAAGACTCACTAGCTGGGGACAAAAATAACAATGTCACAGGCTGATACTCCTCTGAGGAAGAGGGAAAATAATTGACAGGCTATGAAAGGTTGAAAGTTGAGATATTATTTTCACCATTGCCTTAACCAAAATGGCTGTTAATAGGTGTGACTTGTGACAAGAGGTTGAAAAAATAAAAAGAATCTTGTAGGGAAATTAAGCAGTTGTTGACAACAGAGGAAGGCACCTGGGCCTGAGGCCAAAAACCTGCTGTCTCCCTAGAGCTGCAGCTTAGCCCTGAGAATAGCACAAACAGGGCCTCAATGCACCACTGATTTGAGTCCCTGTTGCTTCTATAATTGAGTGGTTTTCATAAGCAAAAAAAGGAAGAAAGAAAAACCATCTCCCCAAAACAATAAATCAGCATTAAAGTGAATAATCAACCATTCTTATTAAAACAGAATTTAAAAATCATCCAAATTTGAGCAAATAAAATTTGAGCAGGAGACTTGCTGGAGTCAGTGGGGTGGGATGGGGGAATGCATCTTATGGTGTAAGTATTCACAACTCTTCTCCTAGAGGCTCACTTCCCCTCGAGTTCTGTTCTTTTGATCCTAATGCTACCACCACACCCAGCCTCAGGAATGGCTTACTTTCTTAAAACCTGCTAAACTAAACAATGAATAAAAAACCCTTCATTCTTTCTCTTCTCTCAACTAAGACAGGTAACTAAATTTTAAGTTACTAAAAATTTAGGAAGGGCAAAAAAAGAAAAAGTAACCAACTAATAATAACAATAAATACAACTTCTCGAACAAAATCAATGAACATAGCCAAAAATGTTACAAAGCCCTGAATGCTATTGTCCTAAGCCTGAAAAGCTGACTCCCCTCTTCATGTCTTGCCTGTCCGGCCTCCCTATCTTCTAGAGAAAGACTAACATAGTGACTAAAGTGTGTAAGAGTGTGTGTGTGTGTGTGTGTGTGTGTGTGTGTGTGTGTGTGTGTGTGTGTGTGTGTGTGTGGTGAGGAAAGGAGAGCAGGAAGAGGGATGGAGATGGGGAAAAGGCCCTTCTTCTGTGTCACGTTTCTGTCCATGGTCTGAGTCACAGCACATTACATTCCTTGAAATCCAATATTTTCCCCATGAGAGTTTTGGGATGTTCATTTTCCTGGATCTGCCACAATGTCAAGTTTGCATTCAGACAAGTGACAATCAACAACCACTGATTATCAAAGAATTGATATACTCACTCATAAAGTAACAGAACTCAACTTTCTTTTTTCCTTTTCTTTCTTCTTTGTGTTTTCTTTATTGAAATCTCTGGGGGCCTACTGCCTTCTCACTTTGTTCTGATTTCCAAGCTTGAAGGCATAGCCAGCTGGAAGAAGGGTATCCCCACCCCGGGGCTGGCCACTTCTGACTCAGGCATTAACTGCAGACACCTGTTAAATAATTCTGAGTTCTGAAGCTTAATTGGATGAAATCACTTCTTGCATTCAAGAAGTGGGCTCCCGAAAGACACTATTTTACATTTTACAACTTATGTGGCAACCACGATGGTATGAAGATAAGAGAGTACAAGATTCTCTCACAAAATTCTCATATTATGTTGATTTAAAATTAAATTCACCAGGGCAAAGTATCATAGAAAGAATGCAAAGAAAAAGACCGAAACACAGACAGAATTAGGATGCCATTCTGATGCTGTGTTTAATATCCAATAATAGATCATCTTATTCTTTATTTTCCTGTCAATTTTAATTTTATTCAAAGAACCTCTAACATTGTTTCCCTAAATGTAATTTATGATCTGTCTGCCTCAAAGCCCCAAGGTGCTTATTAAAAATGCAGCTACCTTGAGAGCACCCCACCTGCAGCACATCAGAATCTCTAGTGATGGGATCCAGGAAAACACAGTTTATTCATACATTTCCTGATGATTGCTAATCATGCTGATGTTTGATGGTTCTCAGACTTTATGTGCATGAAAATCACTTTGAGAAGGTGCATCAAATGCTTCCCTTCAGGGATGGGATTCAGTAGTTCTAGATTAGGCTCAACAATTTGCATTTTCAGAAAGCAACTCTGGGGTGGATGTGTGGGGTAGGTGAGGGGGATAGAGAGGTACAAAAAATGTAAGTTGGTCATGGGGATGGAAATGCAGCATGGAGAATATAGTCAGTGATTCTGTAACATCTTTCTATGTTGATGGATAGTAACTGAACTAGTTAGGGTGCGGATTTAATAATGTGTGCAACTGTTGAATCGCTGTGTTGTATCCTTGAAATCAATATAGTATTGTATGCCAACTATACTTCAGTAAAAAAAAAATTTAATTTAAGAAAAGAAGACAACTTTGGTAATTCTGAAACTGAAGCATACTTTTCACAGCTCTGCATAGGTCTCCTGAGGATTCTGCGATGAGCCAGCTCTACTTCCCAGCACTCCGACCACTAAGAGGTCTCAGTTTTCCTATCTTGCTCCTGGCCTTTCTAGTTCTCCCTCTGGTTCTTTCCTCAGTGCTACTTTCCCCTCATCCTTTCCATACTAGGAGAGCTTACCCTTTATATTCAAGAGCAGAAGGAAACTTCATTAGAGAGTGAGGATATTTCAGGGAATATGCAGCTATCATAGAAATAAATCAAAAGTAGAATTTTCATTGTTCAGCAAGTCCTTCTCAGGGGGATCACACTGTACCACCCTCACCTGACCTGAACACCTTGCCACGAGGCCCTGACTTGGGTTATATGCTTAGGGCTAGCTCCTCCTGGTCTATACCTTCCAGCTCAGGCAGAGCTAGTAACTCAAGTTGTGCTGGAGGCCCTGCCCTGGCTGCCAGAGCTTTTATTACTATTCCCTGAACTGTGATCAGAGCTGATCTCCACCACCCTGATACACAGCCCCCTCTTTTACAATAATCTATGTCCAACTTTTTTGAAGCCTTTATTGTATACATCTTTATTTCAAAAGTATAATAAATATAATACTGTAACAGCAATTTGGGGAAAAAGGAAACTTGGAAAAATGAAGAATATTGAAAGTAATGCATTCTTTTTTCTCCATTTTACAGATAAAGAAACAGATAAAGAGCAATGAGCATCATTCCATCCATATTTTTTCATATGTACCTTTATTCTATGCTTAAACTTTAATCATCGAACAATTTGTATTGTGTATTTCCTCTAATATTCATCAATCTATCTCTTCATTTATTCATTCAACAAACATTTATTTAATATCCTATAATGTGACATTATTGGTCTATATTACTAAAAAAAAATTTCCCTGATACAATAAGCAAAATATGATTATTTTGCTGTTTAATTTGTATTACTTTGTTAGTGAAGTTGAACATGGTTTTCAAGTATTTGTTTATTAATTGTATTCCCTCATTTATGAACTATCCACTTAAATCTTTTGTATTTTGAGATCTTTGTGATTATTTTTCTAAATACTTTATATATAAGAAATACTAATTTTTTGTTGGTCATAGTCACTATAATATTTTCCTAGTCTGTAGTCTGTATCCCTATATTGGTTGGTTGAACTTTTTCACATGAGTAAGTGAAATCTTTTTAGAATCATGTTAAATACTTCCATTTGTAAATGTTTTCATTTATGATCTACTTTTTTTTACTTGACATAAAAATTTATTTCCTTTCCAGATGTTTGTTAAATATACAATTCTCTTTTTCTCTAATTCTCATTTAATCTAGTGGAACTTGGGGAAAGGTTCTCTCATTTGTCTCAAAGTCTCTTTTCAGGCCTTAAAATTACCTGAAACATTGTCTTCTCTGCATCATAGCTGTGGTTTTCCTCTTTTAAGGCCCAGTAGGCATAAGCCAGCATTCAAGGGTGTCCTCTCTGTGCTACAGCTAATCATGCATAGGCTGGACTCCTTGTTGGCGTGTGAATTCCTTGGGGAAGAAGCTATATTATACTGATCACTCACCCTGTCCAACAGCCCTGCCTACCCTAATCCCAGCCCAGAGACATACCAAGTATGTGCTCAAAATTTTATTTACAGAATAAACTGAGAGCCAGGACCTACTGGCTTTCTTAAATATATTCAATGTTTTGAATTCTAACTCTAATAAACTATAGTACTCTATTGGAAGGATATCTCTAAAATCACAGTCATGTGTAAATTTAAATGGTGTTTTGCTAAAGATACCAAGAGAAGTTCCCATAGAGAAATATGGCTGTTTTGTGGGAAGTGATTAGATTAGATTCTCAGAACTTACGACAAAGATAGCAGGTGAGTTGATCTGGCCTAGGAGGAAAGTAAGATGTTAAAAAATACATAGAAAATGATTGTCTCACCAATGTGTTTGGTAAAACAATATCCCCACAGGTTTTTTTAGCTTATAAAATATCTTGCCTAATTAAGTAGAGTACTTCTGTAAAAAGTGTCCCTAGAGCTCTGATTGATCAACTGGGCAGACCTGAGCCCCAGGGCTCAGGCCCAGGACTGAAAAACCCTCAGTCGGCACTGGCCTGGGCCTTTGGAAGGCTCCAGTGCAGGTCCCCAGGACCCACCCCAGTCTGAGGTAGGCTCACTGGGGCACAGTCATGCTATGGCCCTAGAGAGGAGGGAGGGGAATCCCTCCCCTTTTTACTCACCACAGAAAGCTGGTGATTGCAACAGCATCTCATTTCACTAAGGTCTAAACCAGAGCAAAATTCCAGAAGGTTCTAAATACCTGCTCCAGGTTTTATCAGTTCCTGAGTCAGAAATACAAGCAACTCCAGGTAAAACTTTTAGCAAAGGACCCCTAAACCTTTCTCAATTGGATGTGGTGAATGGCTTACCACAATTACCATTCTCGTGAATTTTTATCTTCCTTTCAATATTGTACTTAGCCCCCTGTGTAGGTCTCCTAAGGTGTCTGTGAACTCACCCCTAGGAGGTAAGGGAGAGTACCAGCATGGAGAACCAGAATGCCTGTGCTCCAGTACCTATCTGGTACTGGCTCATTTTCACAGCACCACCCCCTTGAGTCTCAGTCTCCTCAGCCATAAAATGGGGTGGTTAGACTATATCAGCACTAAAATCATGTCCTGGTGCCCCAGGCTTTGACTAGATTTTGATTCACATTTCATTGTTAGACACATGATTTATACGTAGATATGGAAAAAAATCTCCAAGGCAAAGTTATTTAAAAGAAAAGCACCATGCAGAAAAATACTCTGATATGGAATTTTAAAACAAGATACACATAAACATGATTCTATCCATTAGGTATTTCTACAAGAATGCAGAGTATCCTAGGAATGACAGTTTCCTCTGAGGAGGTGGGAAGTGTACTTTATATTGAATACACCTTTTGTGTTTGAATTTCTATAATGTGTATATTATAAGTTTTTAATAAACAGTGTTTATATATATATATATACATATACACACACACATTAAATGTACAAGTCATGAATGTAAATGTGTTTTAGATATACTGGACCCGTTATTAGCAATGTTTGTGTTAATCCATACAAATATGTTTAACACTTTCACCGTTTTGCTCATACATTTGTATCCTAAGATTAGCACGTATCATTTGTATCGTAACACACAACCAATGATTTAAAAGGTTTTAAGTATTTTAATTTAGTAATTTTGAAAACATGTGTAAAACCAAAGGCCTATATAATATTTAGCACAGTGGGTCCCACTGTAGATTCCCCAACAGATCACATACCGCTAGCCTGACCATTTAGGAATAAAAGCTCTCCTAGTAATGGTAAGCAAGAACTTGCACTTCTATGTGTGCCATTAACTAAAAGCTTTCCAGTAGTGCCTAGGTCTCTTTTAAAATGCAAGTCTCTGCAACCTTGGCAGGGTAAAATAGGACAAACAAGGGCACAGGACCAAGAAGGAGCACTGCACACGGTGGCGAGGACTGTGCATGGTCTGCAGTCTGTGGATGATGAGCCCAACATGGAGCAGGGATGCTGCTGCTAAACACCTGTTCTTGTTTTATTTTTTCACTTAGGCTTAGAAATGCTAACACTAGTAGGATATTTAATCACTTAAAGGAAAAATTTCCTAGTATTTCTCTTTCAAACTTCTCAGTTTCATGGAAATAAAGCCTAAAACTTCAAGATGCAGGTATTTTTAAAGAATAATCTATGAAAATAAGGAATTTCTTAATTCTGATTAGAACAAAATCAGAAACAAACTGAATGCCAAGGCTGATGGTCATATTGCTTTTACATTACTGATTTGTTCAACTAATATTTATTGAGCACCACTTATTTGAACATGATGCTCAGAAGTAGAGATACAGTGATAATGAAGATAGAGATGGTCTCTAGTCTTTGGTAAAAGAGAGAGACATGAATGTTTAATTAGATAGTTGTAAATAACTGTTAGTTATAGATTTCTTACCATGAGTGAAGTCATGTGCCAAGAACTTTCATATGCATCATCTCAGTCAATAATTGTAGTACCTTGTTGCCAAGGGCTTTATCCCCACATTACAGATGAGGAAACTGGTTCAGAGAAAGAAATTAAGTGACTTGATCAAGATCCTCAGCAAGAAACAGGGAATATTTCTGAGGCAAATTTGGAATGAAACTATTCCTATCTGGCTTTCTCACCTATTTCAGACAATATCTACTTAACTACTCAGCTCAATGCTGATATTTAATTGAAAATTAAAAATATATTTTATAACTTACAAAAATTAAATGTTCTTTCTTTTGAATTCATTAAATTATCAGTTCAGTAATGTTATATTAACTACCAGAAAAGAGGCAAAATCATGGAGTGTTTACTCTATTAAGTAGATACTCCTGATCCTAGAAGTTACTTTATCACATAAAACATATACACTCTAAGTTAAAAATAATGACATTAATGGAAGGATATCAAGTAGCTTATATACCTCAAGAAAAAGTTCATGTTGGATTGATAGGCCTCGAGTAGTAATAGAACAATTCATATAACTCTAGTGCAGAGACTTTTCATGATTTCTCAGGGTTCCCTCAGCCTCTAAACACTTCACTGTAGCAAGGGTTTGGGACAGTACATATTTATATATTTATGTTTGTATTACAATATTTTCAATTTCACCCTGTTTTACATGTCAAGGTTAGCAACATACCTTCTATTTTTAATACATCTGCCCTGAAGCAGGTAATTCCATGTGTTGGGCATTCATTGCCCAACAAATAGGACTCATTTCTGCTTGTGATTAACTCTCCATGCCTCAGTTCTAAGGCCTTTGGAATATCTATTTCCCTTAGAGACATTTCTATATAAAAATAGATAATATTTTATTATGTAAAGTTACTGTTTTTATTGTTTTCTTTACTTCATTAATACTTACACATATAGGTGGGACCTTCCTATTATAACTGCTCCTCAGATGGACAAAATGAGGCATCATAAAGGTTAAAGTAACTTACCCAAGGTATCATAACCAGCAAGTAGTAGAGCTCAGGTATAAATGCAGCAAGCTGATTCCAAAATTTATGTTCACAACCCTGAAAATACAGGTTCTTTTCTCAATGATCTGACTTGAGGTAGATGAAAAGAACATTTAAGAATAAGAGCTTAAGCATATCAATATATATATAATATAATTTAAGATTCCCCTATAAAGTTCAGAGTACCCTATTTTGAAATATATTTTGAAGTCTGCAAAATAGAATGTTACTTTATAAAAGTAATGTGGTAATATCCTTAATGACCTTAAGGCAAACAAAATAGTTTAGAGTTAATCCAGCAAATACTGAGAGTTCTGTTCATTTTTATTGAAAATATTTACATGATGATATCTTCTTGCATTTCATAGTGCAAAAGCACAGTGCATATGGATAAAAATTAAAATGAGATTTTCCATTATATTTGTATTCCAAATTATTATACTTTATAATGGTGCATTTATTTGTATAAATCCTTTTGGATATATTAAATGTTTCATCATTTACAAATGAAAAAAGTGAAGACCCCATAAATTCCTCAAATAGTACCTAAAAGTGTTTTTTGATAAAAATATGCTTTAAAAATGTTAAATGTGTTTTTAAAAAGATAAAGAAGTGTTATTTGATAAATATGACACTATTCCAAACTGGAAACAGAACAATGCAGGGTCTCAGCAGGAAAGTTCAGTTTCCCCCAACCAACGATTTCCTACTGCCAAGATTTTAAAGTATAATTCTAAGGCTTGCATTTGGCCAAATAAACCAAACAATCAGCAACCCAAACAATTAAGAGTTATTAGGTATGTGGATATTCATGTTAAAGGCCCCCTGAAGTTCAAGTGCTTTGACCATTTATGTCCCACAACAATGTCATCTCTACTTCTTTCCTTTCTTATGTGCTTCCAAAATATACGTACTAAGCATTCCCTATCTTAGAGGCCTTTGGTCACTAAATATTCTCTCATGCACAGCCAATCAGGATGCACATGTGATTTCCTCCTTGACCAAGACTTGATCACAGCCCTTCAAATGTCAGTTTCCAATATCGGATCACGCCTACTCTGCTTTCCTGTGCCTGCGCTCAGGCTACAGAACATTGCTAGAGAAAGACACTGGACAGGAATGTACATGGTGATATCATTTGGTTAGCTTAGAAGTTGATGGGAATTTCACTCTATTGATTTGACTGAAGGTAATGGGATTATGAAGGGCAAAATTATCTAGTCAGCCTTGGGGCCATTCAGTTCTACATGGAGATATCATCATAATCTTAAATTAATGAACAGGACTCCAATAATATTTTTCTTGCTTTGGCTAGATTTCAAAATCAAGAAACTTAATTAGAATGGAAATTATTTCCTCTTGGGAGATTATACTGTGAAATATTTCAAGTGACATTTGATGGATGTGCTTCTGATTTAGTTCGATAGGCTCCATCAAGAAATATTATGATGTAGAACAATATCTGTGGGCCCTTTCATTTACACATTAAATTCTAATGTGGTATATCTGTTGGGGGCAAGGCAATCTTGAAATCTGAGTTGATCTGATGTCACGTGGTCTGCTTTAGCTTTACAGTTCCAAAATGAAAACTAGTATCTATATATCAACATTAACTTCTTTGAATTTTTTATAAAGACTTTATACCCTATGTTAAAAAATACTTTTTCAGCAAATGATTATTTCAGCACTACCTTTTCTTTATTTTTAACAGGAAAAAAACTTCAGACTGAGCAGGTGATTTCCACTGGCATATTCCAAAGGTACTATTATTAAGACCCATATTCCAGCATTTCAGCCTCGTCACTGCCACACTTGAAGCTTCTAAGTGCTTCTGATTTTTCCCTCTGTCTCTCCTATAAACCTTTATTTCCTTTGATGCCATTATGTCTTTCCCTCAAACCTTGTGTTATTATTTGTTGCTGTTGATATTGGAATCCCTTTATGCCACAGTCACAGTGCATCCTTGCTCCCTGAAGTACTCTGAAGACTCCTGACCAATCTGTTTCTACACTGACTTCTATAACTATAAATTTCTTGCTTCTGCTAATATTAACAGTAAATTTTCTACCTCTAGTAATATTATATCCCCCATGCTTAGCATGTGAAGTATTTAATATGAGTTCATTAAATAAATGAATAAATAAATATATCAGACTTATCAGTCTCAACTATTTTCTAATGCCCCATCTCTCATTGCAATTGGTCTCTCCTCTAATTACTCTTCCTGCTATTTAGCTTGGTTTCTACTGCCCCAAACTACTCATGTAAGGTCCTCATGTTCCACAACCACTAATTAATAACATTATTCCTTTACTCAGTGTATTTTCTGACTGTATCAGTCTCTTTACTCTTCCATTACCGACAATCCTTAGCCATAACTGCCAACCTTGTTGAGGTAGAAATTTGGCTCCAACTTCCTTCAATCTGTCTGTCTCCTACCTATGTCTAGAAAAGTACACCCGGATGGGATGAGGGTCAGGGGCTATTAAAGGATCATAGAGGACAAGTAAAATGAGTCCTAAAACAGCCCACTGGATTTACACATAGTAGATCACTGATGATAAAAGCAAAACTTGTTTCAGAGGAGTAATGACATTGGTCCTCAGGAAAATGTTGGAAGTAGTGAAAGCAAAGGTAGGCAGTGAAGACCACTCTTCCAAATAAATTTGGCTGTAAAAAGAAGAAGGGAAATAAGAGTGCAGTTAGAAGGGATAACTAGAATGAAGAAAGGATATTTTTAGTACAATAATTTGAGTATTGTTGTTAGCTAGTGAGGAAAGAACCATAAGGAAGGAAATATTGAAAATACTGAAGACAGAGGAATGGCTAACAGAGCACAATCTCGGAGGATATAAAAAGGGATGAGAATGGTAGCACAAGTGGAGGTATTAGCCTAAGGCAAGAAAGGTAATTTCTTTTATTGAGGCAAGTGGAAAAGAATAAGAATGAGTGTGGCTCTGGGTAACTTTGTAGATAGAGGGATAGGAATTCTCATTTTTCACTGTAAAGAGGAATAAAAGTCATCTGCTGAGATAAGTCAGTGGCAAGAGAGAAAACATGAGAGGATAGAGACAAGGAATTATCAATTCCCTTAAAAGCTTTTTATTTTGAGAATACCCAAACCTCCTGGATGCAGTAAAATACGCACTTTCAAATTGCTGATGGCATTGTAAATTGACAAATTGTTTTTGGAAATGAATTTGGCCTCAACAAATATTTATATATTTGAATCTACTTACTTCATTTCTAAGAAAATAATTCAAAATATAGACAGAACTTTATGTACAGAAATGTTCATTACAATATTATTCATTATAGGGAAAACCTGTAAACAACCTAATTGTCTAACAATAGAAATGTGGCTAAATAAATCATAGCATATTCAAGCAATAGAAATCTATGCACATGTTAAAATAAAACCAGGAATTTCTAATTTCACAGAGAATGTCTTTCATGAAAAATAAACCCAATGGTTTTATTGTTAGGCTGGAGGAAGGAAAAACAAGGACATGCAAACAGAACAGAGAGATGCCATAGGGGGAGAACATACCAGACCCCAAGGTCCGTGCCTTATATGGAAAGGGGACAGCTCTTCCTGAATTCCATCCTTCTGATGTGCCAACTAAGACCCGGATGTCAGCCTCCTCCATCTTGGAAGGAAAAAAAGTTTCTAGTTGTCTAGTATGTCACCTGTAGCCAATCATACCTCTCCACACCCCCTAGGATAGCTTGCCCACTCCTGCCCCTCCTAACCCCTTATAAGCCCCCACCTCCTTGACCGGGTGTGACTTCCCCGGCCTGTAGTACCCAGACTGCGGAACATCACCCGGGAGTTGCACTCAAATGAACTACCTGGCAATTTGTTGCCTCTCTTCGCCTGCTTATTTCGGCTAAAATTTATCTTACATTTATTATGTTAATTAAATATGCCATAGACTACGTATGGGAGGAAAATGAATGAAAATGATAGCAATATGTAGAAGAATTATTCTTAGATTCTTAGAAATGCTGTTCAGTATTTTTCAAGTTTTCCACAGAGATGTTTATTGCTTTTATCATCAGAAAATATATATCAAATATTCAAGAAGATCTTTGGTAAATTATTAAGACTAGTGCTAGAGAGGAGAAAAAAAATAAATTTTTGCTAAATACAAATGAAAATGAAGATGACATGGGGAATGAAGTGTGTATTCCTGGAACTCAGTTACAGAACATTTTCTGAGTCAGCATTGCAAAAGTACAAAATAAAGTTAATAGATTTCAGCCTCAGATATATTGAACATTTAAAATATGGGTGATTTAACAAAGAAGACATATGTTTCTGGTCCTCCTTGAAAAAAAAACAGAAGCTCATGAACCCTGGGCCTCCATTTTTATACACTTACAATTCCCTAGACATGTGCAGTGACTGCTATTTTTGGTTTAGTTGAGTGACTGCAGTTATCCACAATTCTTGCCACCATACCCTATTGTTTTCTTGACAATGAGATCAAGTGTCAGCTGCCTTTTGTCATCACCCTGCTTTCTTATATTTTGTATAGTAAGTAAGTGTTTACAGGAAACAAATGTTTCTCTGTTACCATGTCTACTATTACTGGGATTAAATAGATGTACTCCCTGTGGAACATTGTGCTAAGCAACTAAGGAGGCATTGAAATATTAGGACTCAGTCTTTAATTCCAGGAGAATTACCTAAACATAAACAAAATAGGATAAAGATATGTTATACCAACCTGATGACAATGTAAAAAATAAGATACACATAGCAGAACAGGAAGTGCTTTCTACAGACTGGACTAGTGCTTTTTGGAGGAGGGAAATTGAACAGTGTGAAAAATAGGTGAGAATTCCTAGGGAGAGGGAAATAGCAAACATGAGAGACTGGAGAGAGGCTTTCCCAAGGACAGGGAAATCAGTCTTCCAGCCCAGAGTTCATTTTGGGGAACAACAGCCAAGAAGTTTATATAAGAAGAGTGCGTAAAGGGAATTGGTATCTGAAATTCAGGAAGAGAAGTTTGGAACTTCATTCCTTGAGGAAGCTGTTGTATGCTCTTGAACACAACAAGCTAATGTTTCAAAAAGTTTAATTTGGAAGGGAAGTGACTTAAAGGAAGAGATTCGAGACAAAGATAACACTGCAATGTTTTTAACAATCCACATTTTCTCAAACAGTCAACGAGTTCTTATAGAGCGCTTGTTATGAAAGGCTATCTATTAGGTAATGGAGATACACAATAATCAAATATGTTGATTTTAAGGATATATTCCAGTGGATGTAGACAGATAACAAGCATGTATATAAAGATGTACAACAGTGCAACACAATAGAGTGACTAGTGTGCCCAGCATCCTGCTGTAGTTAATGTGATGAGAGATCTCTCTGAGAAATGACAATGGCCTGAGTCTTCAGTGATGAAACTGGATGAAAACACATCACTATTTCAGAGTATGAGTAAGGCATAGGAAATAACAAGCACAAAGGCCCCAAGAGGAAATGAGGGTGGTGTATTGAAGAGCACAAAAAGGGAAAAGAACAAAACAGCAAAAATTTGGTGAGTAACAGAAAGAGTGATAGATATGGTCAGAGAGATAAGCAGGAACCAGATATGTAGGTACCTGCAAGCCATGCTAAGGACACAGGCATTTTTCCCATTGACCTGTGAATCCTCTGAAGAGTTTAGGCAGGAGAGTGATATAATGGGATTTATACTTGGAAGCAGTAACTTTGGCTCTATAGAGAATGGACTATGAGAGGACAAGAATGATCTCAAGAGACTCATATAAAAGCTGTTGGAATATTCGAGAGAGAAGTAAGAGTGGCTTAGATCAGAATTCAGTGCAGTTACTGGATGCCAGATTTGAATCTATTTTGGAGGAAGTACTGATTAATAGATTGGATTAGGATTATAAGGAGAAAAAGGAAATAAAAAATTTCATTGGTTGGGGTCTTAAGAAACTTAAGGAAAACAGTGTGGGACAGCACATAGAAATTAAGATTTCTATTTAGAAAATCTTAAATTTGGCATGTCTATTAGATTTCCAAAGAGTGGCAGATGTGTGAGGAGGCACTTGGACATACGTCTGATGCTCAGCAGAGGTCAGGACTAGGCATGTGCACTTAGTAGTAGTCAGGTGATTTTTAAAGTGAAGAATAGAGCCTTAAGATAACTCAACATTTTGAATTTGGGAAAGCTGTAGATTAAAACCCAGACTGTGCCTGATTAAATAACCTTTTAACAATGTCCTGGAAAATGAATCTCTGGAGATTCTTACCTAACTGTCAATCTAAAGATCAACAATATTCTCTAACAAGTTACTAATGGCGTATTAAACAAATGCCACTATATTCTCTAAAAACACATTGTATTTTAAAATTGACTTCTTAGAATTGACTATTAACTTTAAAATGGCCCAGTCAACCCTTAGTAAGTTGATGCCTTTTGATTATTTTTCTGTTTACTAGAGAATCAGAAGAGGCTATGGTGACCTCTCTCTTTAGGCTGAAATGGACCAAGCCAGTTAGGGAAAAGTTTGATTTTTTTTTCAAGAATGCATATTGCTATTAAGGGGGAAAAAAGTGTGTGCAAATCTGTATGTATGGATGCTGTGTTTGTGGGCAAGAGTATAAACAGACTTTTGAAATCAGTTAGGTCAAGAAAACTTGCACTGAATAACCTTACACTCTCACCACTGATCATTTAAATTTTATTAGATTCATGTTTAAAAAGATACACATAACTAGCTTAAAAATAATGTGTTTTGAACTTCAATGCTAGAAGATGATGATGACGATGATGATGATGGTGGTGGTGGTGCTGGTCATCATCTTTGTGTAAAAAAGAGTAGAGGCTGCGTTTTTAGGACTGTACACACCAGCAGGAGGAAGTGATCTAGATGTTCTTCTATTGAACTGACCAGCGTGAATCGCACAGCTGGAAGACTAAACCCAACAAGATAACATGTGTATAGAGTGTGATTTTTACCATCAGACACCAGTGCTCAAGGCTTTTATCATAACACATTGAAGGACATAAACTACTCAACTACAACCACAGTGGTCAAGACCCACAATTTTTCAAATTAATTCCATGGGATGCGTAGTAAAGGTCAGCTGCAAAATGATAATAGGCAGAACATTCTGAGAGAAAATAAATGTGGAAAGTGTTAAGGCAAAGTTAAATGGATTTTTAATTTGAAGTGTGTATCAGAATCTTTAATATGCTGATTCACTTTGTGATTCTCCAAGAAAGGACCTGTGTACTGAGTCCTTTAAGAAATAACATCCAGTCATGACAATTCAGGAAAGGTGGCAAAAATGGCATTAGATGAGGGGTAAGTCTGAAGAAATGATGCTACAAGAGTGTGATGACATTTTGAGTAGATTCAACTGAATTATAATGTGCTAATGTTTAAATGTGTGTATAGAATTGTCATTGCTGTCCAAGAACAGGCAAGGGCCCTTAAAGTATCAAGTAATATAATGAAGGAGAATTGAGCTGGCTATCAGGAGGTCATATTTTAATCTCTATTTTACCATTTTCTTGATTTAGTCACTGGATCCCTCTTAGGGTTCACTGATATTTTCATTTATTCAATGTATATTGAGTGTGTCTGCTGTGTGTGACTGTTCTAGGTGCCAGGGTTATAGCAATGAACAAGAAAGATCTAGTCCTTAACCTAAGGGAACTTACATTCTAACATGCAAAACAGACAGCAAATAAATAAATAAATAAATAATTTCAGATGATTTTAGACACCATGGAGAATGAAGTTGGATAATGTGTCATAAAGATAAAAAGGAAAATAAGGCTCAGTTACTTTCTCTGAAAAATGAGGAGGCTGGGACTCCATCAGTAATTTTCAGTTTTTAAGGAATTACAGGTAACAAAACCCAAATGAATTAACTATTGGCTTTCCCAAATAAAAGTTCATTTTTCTCTTTTAACAAGAAGGTAGGATTGGCAGTGTAAGACTTGTGGGGTAGTTTCATGATGTCACCAGTGTCCTGGGTGACTTCAATGTTTCTACTGGCTATCCTTAAGGTGTGGTTTTTATGCTCATGGCCATCATGCAAGACAGCTGTTTCATATTCACATTCCAGGCATGACAAAGAAAGAAGTATTAAGGAGTACAGAATAGTGTCTGTCTGCATTAGGAAAGTCAGATTCCCCCAGAACCGCCAGCAGACACATCTGAGACCTTTAGGGAAGCTGGGAAACATGAAGATTTTTCAGCTGATGAAGTGTCTGTGCTGAAAATTTTCAGTTGCCCTGAATCTGGTTCACTTAAGGAAGAGGGATAGAGTAGAAATGAGCAAGCAGTTAGTCTGCCATAATGTGTAGAGGTAGAAATGTATGTCTACTTCATCATCCAAAGTATTATCATCATATTGAATATTATAATAATATCTGTACTGGTGTCCAGGATGAAGAATAAAATACTGATTTATATACAAGTGTTTACAAGTGATATCTTTGAAAAACAATCCATGAAAGCTCAGAGAAGTCTTCCACTAAAATGAACTAGAAGGGCAAAGTAATACCCAATTTAAGAGTAAGTGCTAACACCACAAGAATGAAGAAAAATTCACTATTAGAACTAGACTTACTGTCACTTACTTTAGTTAGGCTCTAGTATACATTTCTCACACTTATCATAAGTGATTTAAAAATCAAACACCTAATGAAATAATGATAGTTACATGCTCTTCAGTTAACAACATGTTATAAGATATTAAAATATATTCCCAGAGGTGACTAGAGAAGTGTTGTTCTTGGCACTCCACAGGAGAGTCAAATTAACTTGAGGAAGGTCACTAATTTGTCATATTTGGTATTAGCATATTTAGATTCATATGTTGCTTTTATTTACTTGTTATAATTTTAATTTGTTTCAGATGTTTTTTTTAAGTAAAAATCAAACAAAATAGTAGAAAGCAAATAAAATACTTGCAGAGCTCTGAAGAACCTCAGAGGAAAGCCAAAAGTTGAAAAACACTAGACTAAACCTCATCTTCAGACTCAGACATTCTTTTTTTTTATTAAGGTATCATTGATATACAATCTTATGCACAGGATTCACATGAACAAAATTGTGGTCAATATATTCCCCCTTATTATCAAGTCCCCACCGCATACCCCTAAGCAGTCACTGTCCATCCGCATAGTAAGATGCTATAAAGTCACTAGTTGTCTTCTCTGTGCTATACTTCCTTCCCCGTGCCCCCCATATTGTGTGTACTAATCATAATGCCCTTTAATTCTCTTATCCCTGCCTTCACACCCACCTTCCCTAGTCCCTTTGGTAACTATTATTCCATTCTTGGGTTTTGAAAGTCTGCTGCTGTTCTGATCCTTCAGTTTTGCTTTGTTCTTATACTCCACACATGAGGGAAATCACTTGGTACTTGTCTTTCTCTGCCTGGCTTATTTCACTGAGCATAATACCCTCTAGCTCCATCCATGTTGTCGCAAATGGTAGGATTTGTTTTCTTCTTATGGCTGAATAATATTCCATTGTGTATATGTACCACATTTTCTTTATCCATTCATCTACTGATGGACACTTAGGTTGCTTCCATTTATTGGCTATTGTAAATAGTGCTGTGATAAACATGGGGGTGCATATGTCTTTTTGAATCTGGAATCCTGCATTTTTAGGGTAAATTCCTAGAAGTGGAACTCCTGGGTCAAATGGTATTTCTATTTTTAGTTATTTGAGGAACCTCCATACTGCTTTCCACAATGTTTGAACTAATTTACATTCCCACCAGCAGTGTAGGAGGGTTTCCCTTTCTCCACATCCTCTCCAGCATTTGTTATTGTTTGTCTTTTGGATGTTGGCCATCCTAAATGGTGTGAGGTTATATCTCATTGTGGTTTTAATTTGCATTTCTCTGATGTTTGGCGATATGGAGCATCTTTTCATCTGCCTGTTGGCCATCTGAATTTCCTAAGAGAAGTGTTTGTTCAGGACCTCTGCCCATTTTTTAATTGAGTTATTTGCTTTTTGATTGTTGAAGTGCATGAGCTCTTTATACATTTTAGATGTCAACCCCTTAGGGGATATGTCATTTATGAATATATTCTCCCATACTGCAGGACGCCTTTTTGTTCTGTTGATGGTTCCCTTTGCTGTACAGAAGGTTTTTAGTTTGATACAGTCCCACTCGCTCATTTTCACTTTTGTTTCCCTTGCCCAAGGAGCTATGCTCATGAAAAAGTTGCTCATGTTTATATTCAAGAGAGATTTCCCTATGTTTTCTTCTAAGAGTTTTATGGTTTCATAACTCACATTCAGGTCTTTGATCCATTTTGAGTTTACTTTTGTGTATGGAGTTAGACAGTAATCTAGTTTCATTATCTTACATGTAGCTGTACAGTGTTGCCAACACCAGTTGTTGAAGAGGCTGTCATTTCCCCATTGTATATCCATGGCTCCTTTGTCATATATTAGTTGACTATATATGTGTGGATTTATGTCTGGGCTCTCTAGTCTATTTCATTGGTCTATGGGTCTGTTCTTGTGCCAGTAACAAATTGTCTTGATTACTGTGGCTTTGTAGTAGAGCTTAAAGTTGGGGAGCATAATCCCTCCAGTTTTATTCTTCCTTCTCAGGATTACTTTGCCTATTTGGGGTCTTTTGTTGTTCCATATGAATTTTAGAACTATTTGTTCCATTTCATTGAAGAATGCTGTCAGTATTTTAATAGGGATTGATTGAATCTGTAGATCGCTTTAAGCAGGATGACCATTTTGACAATATTAATTCTTCCTATCCAAGGGCATGGGATGAATTTCCATTTATTAGTGTCCTCTTTAATTCCTCTCAACAGTGTCTTGTAGTTTTCAGGGTGTAGGTCTTTCACTTCCTAGATTAGGTTTCTTCCTAGGTATTTTATTCTTTTTGATGTAACTGTGAATGGAATTGTTTTCTGATTTCTCTTTCTGCTAGTTTATCATTAGTGTATAGGAATGCAACATATTTCTGTGTATTAATTTTGTGTCCTGCAACTTTGCTGAATTCAGATATTAGTTCTAGTAGTTTTGTAGTGGATTCTTCAGGGTTTTTATGTACAATATCGTGTCACCTGTAGACACTGACAATTTGACTTCTTCCTTACCAATCTGGATGCCTTTAATTTCTTTGTGTTGTCTGATTGTTGCGGATAGGACCTCCAGTACTATGTTGAATAAAAGTGGGGCAATGGGCATCCTTGTCTTGTACCTGATCTTAGACAAAAAGCTTTCAGCTTTTCACTGTTAAGTATGATGTTTGCTGTGGGTTTGTCATATATGGCCTTTATTATGTTGAGGTACTTGCCCTCTATACCCATTTTTTGGAGAGTTTTTACCATGAATTGATGTTGAATTTTGTCAAATGCTTTTACAGCATCTATGGAGATGATCATGTGATTTTTTTCCTTCTTTTTCTTGATATAGTGGATGATGTTGATGGATTTTTAAATGTTATACCATTCTTGCAACCCTGGGATGAATCCCACTTCATCATGGTGTATGATTCTCTTGATGTATTTTTGAATTTGGTTAGTTAATATTTTGTTTAGTATTTTTGTATCTCTGTTTATCAGGGATATTGGTCTGTATTTTTTTTTATGGTGTCTTTGCCTGGTTTTGGTATTAGACTAATGATGGCCTCATAGAATGATTTTGGAAGTATTCCCTCCTATTCTATTTTTTGGAAAACTTTAAGGAGAATGGGTACTATGTCTTCTCTAAATATCTGATAAAATTCAGTAGTAAAGACACCTGGTCCAGGGGTTTTGTTCTTGGGTAGTTTTTTGATTACTGATTCAATTTTATTGCTGGTAATTGGTCTGTTCAAATTTGCTATTTCTTCCTGGGTCAGTCTTTGAAGGTTGTATTTTTCTAGGAAGTTTTCCATTTCTTCTAGGTTACCCAGTTTGTTACTATGTAATTTTTCATAGTATTCTGTAATAATTCTTTGTCTTTCTGTGGTGTCAGTAATGATTTTTCCTTTCTCATTTCTGATTTGGTTTATGTTTGCAGATCACTTTTTTTCTTGATAAGTCTGGCTAAGGGGTTATTTGTTTTTTTATTTTCTCAAAGAAGTATCTCTTGGCTTCATTAATGTTTTCTATTGTTTTATTTCTTCTCTGATCTTTATTATGTCCCTCCTTCTACTGACTTTGGGCCTCATTTGTTCTTCTTTTTCCAGTTGCAATAATTGTAAATTTAGACTGTTAATTTGGGATTGTTCTTCCTTCTTTAAATAGGCCTGAATTGCTATATACTTTCCTCTTAGAACTGCCTTGCTGCATCCCACAGAAGTTGGGGTATTGAGCTATTGTTTTCATTTGTCTCCATATATTGCTTGATCTCTGTTTTAATTTGATCATTGATCCATTGATTATTTAGGAGCATGTTGTTAAGCTTCCATGTTTTTGTGCACCTTTTTGTTTTCTTTGTACAATTTACTTCTAGTTTCATACCTTTGTGATCTGAGAAGTTGGTTGGTACAATATCAATATCTTTAATTTGCTGAGGCTCTTTTTGTGGCCTAGTATGTGATCTACTCTGGAAAATATTCCATGTGCACTTGAGAAGAATGTGTGTCCTGCTGCTTTTGTGTGGAGTGTTCTATAGATGTCTGTTAGGTCCATCTGTTCTAATGTGTTGTTCAGTGACTCTAACTCCTTACTTATTTTCTTTCTGGTTTATCTGTTCTTTGGAGTGAGTGGTGTGTTAAAGTCTCCTAATATAACTGCATTGCATTCTATTTCCCCATTTAATTCTGTTAGTATTTGTTGTATGTATTTAGATGCTCCTATGTTGAGTGCATTGATATTTATAATGGTTGTATCTTCTTGTTCAACTGGCCCATTTATTATTATGTAATGTCCATGTCTCTTGTTACTTTCTTTGTTTTAAAGTCTATTTTATCTGATGCAAGTATTGCAACACCTGCTTTTTCTGCCTATTGTTTGCATGAAATATCTTTTTCTATCCCTTCACTTTTAGTATGTGTATGTCTTTCAGTTTGAAGTGAGTCTTTTGTAGGCCGCATATGATGGGTATTGCTTTTTTATCCATTCTGTAGCTCTGTCTTTTGATTGGTGCATTCAATCCATTTACATTTAGGGTGATTATAGATAGATATGTTCTTACTGCCATTGTGGGCTTTGGATTCATGGATAACAAATGTTCGAGGACAGCTTCTGTACTACCTAGCAGACTACCTTAACTCACTTATTATGCTATTGTAAACACAATCTAAGGATTCTTTCCCCCCTTCTTTTACTTCCTCTTCCTCTCTGTCATAATCCTCTGTCGTATTCTGTACTCTTTGTGTATCCTTTGACTGACTTTGTGAGTAGCTGGTTTAATTTTGCATTTGGTTAGTATTTAATTGGTCTGCTTCCTTTACTGTGGTTTTATTTTCTCTGGTGACAGCTATTTAGCCTTAGGCACACTTCCATCTAGAGCAGACCTTTTAAAATACCCTGTAGAGATGGTTTGTGGGAGGTAAATTCCCTCAGCTTTTGCTTCTCTGGGAATTGTTTAATTCCTCCTTCAAATTTAATTGATAATCTTGCTGGATAGAGTGTTCTTGGTTGGGGTCCTTCTGTTTCATTGCATTAAATATATCGAGCCACTCCCTTCTGTCCTGTAAGGTTTCTGCTGAGAAGTCTGATGATAGCCTGATGGGTTTTCCTTTGTATGTGATCTTTTTCCTCTCTCTCTCTCTAGGTGCTTTTAATAC
Source organism: Manis pentadactyla (assembly GCF_030020395.1). NCBI lineage: Eukaryota > Metazoa > Chordata > Mammalia > Pholidota > Manidae > Manis > Manis pentadactyla. The sequence goes on along the minus strand of NC_080029.1, from coordinate 102,681,966 downwards.
TCTGTCCTGTCCTTGATCTTTGCCATTTTAATTATTATATGTCTTGGTGTTGTCCTCCATGGGTCCCTCGTGTTGGGAGATCTGTGGACTTCCATGGCCTGAGAGAATATTTCCTTCCCCTGATTGGGGAAGTTTTCAGCAATTATTTCTTCAATACACTTTCTATCCCTTTTTCTCTCTTCTTCTTCTGATACCACATAATTTAATATTGTTCCATTTCGATTGGTCACACAGTTCTTTTAATATTCTTTCATTCCCAGAGATCCTTTTTTCTTTCTCTGCCTCAGCTTCTCTGTGTTCCTGTTCTCTAATTTCTATTCCACTTACTGTCTCCTCTACCTCATCTAATCTGCTTTTAAATCCCTCAATTGTTTTATTTCAGTTATCTCCCTCCTGAATTTATCCCTTAGGTCTTGAATATTTTTCTGTAGCTCCATTAGCATGCTTTTGACTTTTATTTTGAATTCTTTTACAGAAAGATTGGTGATTTCTGTCTCACCAAGCCCTCTTTCTGGTGTTTGAGGGTTTTGGATTGAACAAGGTTCTTCTGTCTTTTCATAGTCCTGGAGTGATGGGAATGGTCGCAAGCGAGTGGCACAGGTGTCAGCTGGGAAAGCAAGTTCCCTTCCTGCTTCCTGGTCACAGTGCCTGTCTCCACTGTTTGTGCCAGTTAGCTGCGTGCCATGAGTGGCCTCTCGGTTAAACCCCTAAACTGCCAATGGCAGGGTGGCTCTCAGGATGGCGTAGGGAAATGGAGGGGGTCACAGGCAAGTGGTGCAGTTGTTTGCAGGAAAGGCAAAGCACTTTCATGCTTCCTGGCCATGGTTACTGTTTCCAGTGTCTTGGCCAGTTAGCCATGTGCAGGGAGAAACATCTGCATTAAGCTGTGTAGTTGCTGTAGGCAGGGCTGCCTTCTGGTTGGTCTGTAGCAATGGCACAGACAGCGGGTTTGCGTGTAGGTACTGGTGGGGAGGAAGGAGCAGCAGGCTTTTTATCACAGTGGAGGACCTCATGGCTGCGTTGCCAACCAGGGGGATGGAGTGTCTGAAGTTTCTGAAAGTTCCCAACCTGCTGGGCTGAGTGTGCTGGGCTGCTTTTCTCCACCTGTTCCTTCTCCTAAACTCTTGCCCCTTTAGTGGCCTTCTGAATGTTGAGAAGTCTTTCAAAGTGCCTGTTTTTCTTTTGTTCCAGGGCAGCAGGTTGTGGGAACCTGTTTGCAGTCTTAGTCTCTGACTTTGGTTTTCAGCCCCTCTAATCTCTAAAGTACTGTGCAATGTGGGTCTGTGCTCCCCAGGTAGATTTCTAGGGATGGTTATGTAGCAGTCCTGTTCTTCCACTCCCTCCCACTCTGATTCTCTTCCTCCCACTGGTGAGCTGGGGTGAGGGGAGTGCTCAGGTCCCGCCAGGTTGTGGCTTTTTTACTTTACCCTTTTCTGTGAAATTTTCACTTCTCCCAGAGGTAGACTGGCTGGTGCACTCTTACTTCTGGTCACTCTTTTAGGAATAGTTGTACTTGCTGTATTTTCAAAATATATGTGATTTGGGGAGGTGATTTCCACCACACTTCTTATGCTGCCATCTTCACCCCCACCATCAAGCATTTTTTAACATAGTCAAGTTTCAAATAAACTTTTTTAAAGAACAGTTTTAGATTTACGAAATTGAGAAGATAGTACAGAGGGTTCCCATATGACAATTTGTCTGATACTTTTCTCATGATTAAACTAGAGTTATGGGTTTGGGGGAGGAAAATCAGAGATAAAGTGTCAATTTTGCCACATCATACCAAGGGTAATACTATAAACCTGATTTATGACTGGTGATATTGACCTTGATCATCTGGCTCAAATAGTCTTCATTAGTTTTCTCCTCTGTGAAATTATTCCCTGGCCCCTCCTCCTCTTTTTTTTTCCTTTGGAAGAAAGTTATTACACACAGGCCAGGAAACGAGCTCTCATCACAACCTGATCATGAGTCATGCTGGTTTTCTGATAGTCCAGCCTCCAGAATTTTGAGGAAATAAATTTTTGTTATTTAAGCTACTTGGTGTAAGAAGCTTTGTTATAGCAGTCTAAACAGACTAAGACAATGCTGTTTCATGCTAATGTGGATAGGAATTTGTCTGTGTTTAATGTTATTGTAGGTGTCAGAGGCTTCATTTTCCCCTCCTGATTTTGTTTTCGTTTTTTTTGTTGATTCTTTCAACAAGATTTCATTGTTCTGTTCCCCTAAGGATTTCCTCTTAAATAATGTTGGCAACTTGCAGCTCTCAGCTGTAATCTACTACTATTATACTGGATCCCTAGTAAGGTGTTGGGAGGGAAATTTTCAATAGTTTTATGATTAAATCTCAGTCTTTTAGGGCCTGTGTCCTTGAATTGTGATCTTCACAAGTGTTACTTAGCTCTGGGCATATTTCAAAATTTTTCCCAGAATCAGGAGAGGATTTTTCTTGGGTCTTCACCAGAAGGACCTAATTGGATTAGTTTATGGCACTGGTGGTTCCATATAAGCTGAACTGCATCTGTGATTTTCTTTATTTACCTGTACCTACAGATTTCAGAGTGTGATTTGTCCTTTGAACTAATTTATCTGATGGGTCAAAAAACAGTCATTTATTTTTAGTTCATTCACCTTTGTGTGTGTGTGAGCATGGAGTCAAGACTTTCAAGCTTTCTATATATCAAACCTAAAATCAGAAGTTGATCATTCACTTTAATATAGGGCACTGTAGTACTTGATCTTTATTTAAAAAGTCATATTTTTCTCAACACAATTCCTGCACAGGCATCTTAAATGTTATTTGGGATATATTTAAAACAGTAATTATATTTTGTGTGTGATTTGACATACATTTAAATAAAATTACTGCCTATATTTTAACTGTTCTCAAAAATCATAAGATCATCAGTTTCTTCATGCCTACAAAATAACTATTCTAAAAATAAAATATGGAATGAGATATGTTTAATGACACTTTATTTATAAATTCAAAAATTGTTTACCAAGTATTTTAATCATTAGTGATATTTCTAACTTATATGTAGAAATCTTGTTCAAACCTAATAGAGATTCAAGCCTATTCTTTTTAGGCTATAAATGAAAATTCTTAATCAAAATGAATTTATTCATTTTAATTGGGATTGGAATATGTACTAATGATTAAAAGTTACTATGAAAAAAATCATTGGTCAGTAATGTAAAACTTAAAATGAAATGAATTGCTGTATATTAACTACATTGTCCCCAGGGAACACTAACTTCATAAATTAAGAAACTTAGTGCTCCATATGAAGTACTTCAAGCATAGGCAAAAATAAACATAGAGTCCTACACTGGCCATCAGAGAAAACAAACTGATATTATACTCTATAATTACATTTGAAAAAACAAAATTACTTGTTATTGCTATGAAATGTCATCTCCAAAAATCTTAGTGAACCTTTCACAAATTTTTGCAGATGGTGTTATAATTTCTTTACCAGTGATTAAAAAAGAGGTTTCATCATTCAGGTTTCTTACCAATATTACCATGTTTATGAATGAATTACACCTGAGCTACCCATTTACCTAACAACCTATCTTTTTTCACTCTCCACTAAATTTAAATTAGAAGGATGGTATCCTGTGGACCACTGTAAATAAATCAATCTTTATAAATTTCTTATTTGATAATGAACAATTATTCCAAATCATTTCATAGAATTAGAAAAGCTCGTCTACTTTGGTAAATTCTCCAAACTAGATGCTTGCCCATAATTCTAAAATTAAGATACTTATGCTGTTCCAAATCTTATTTATCTTTCAAAATACACCATGGAAGTTCTCGCAAGCCCACATTATCAAATGAAAGAAAAAGATATTTGAAAGATGAAAGGAACCTGTGTATTGGTGGATGCTACGAGATACAACTTGAGCAAAAGAAGAAGGGTAATCCCAAATCCTAAATCTTGTAATAGTTACCAATTGTGAGCTAACTTCAATTCCATTTAAGTCAACAATATTTATTGAGCACTTATTTATGTGTGAGGCACTTGTTTCAATTTTTGCCCTCAATGGTAGAGTGCCTAGAATTTTCAAGTGACAACAAGAAGGTTAAGTGGCTGAAAAAGAACGAGAGGAAGCAAGAAACCAGAGAAGTGACAGGGCAGGATATGGAGTGGCTGTATGGGGAGGAGACAGGTCTTTTAGAACTTTGTAGATCATTGTAAAGATTTTGGTTTTCACTCTGAGTGAAATGAAGAGCGATTGTAAGGTTTTGAGCCAAAGAATAAGATGATTTGACTCGTTTTTTAAAAGTTTGCTTTTTATTTTTTTTGATCAAATCTCTTTATTGTCAGAGTCCCCTCCCTGTGGCCACCTCCCCCTAGCAAACCTACAGAAAAACCCCAAGCCTAGGGGTGTCCTGATGTGGGGGCAGAGTTTAGAAAACCTCTGTGCCCTGCCCTCTGGCCTGGGAAGTGCCAACAAGGTGGGTGCATAGGGAGTGGAGGCCAGTAACTCCACCTGCAGAGATATGACACTGTCTGGAATGTCAGGGGGTGGGGAGGACTTAATCAATGCAAATTTATGACCTAAACTTCCTGGGAATTCCTTGTGCATGGAGAATAATCGCAATCCCTGATCTCCAAACTTCCAGTGGGGTTCTACGGGTTACCTGCGTCTGCTGGCAGTAGGGTAAGTATGTGCTGAGCCAGTCAGTGTAGTGTGCATGCAGCCCCCAGCACCTAAAGGTATCACAGACCTGTCATTGCTCTTTCTCAGGTGGATGAACACCACTTCTCCCTTTAAGAAGTTGGGGGATACAGACTGCAGACTTTAACTATTTTTAAGAATAGAAAATGAACAGGAATAGAAGCAATGAGACCTTTTTGGAGGCTTAGAGTGATGAAGGTAAGAAACAGTGGTGGTCTGAACCAGGGTGGGAGAAGTGAAAGCGAAGGCAGTCGAAAGGGAGTTTCTGACTAATTGGATGTGAAGTATGAAAAAAAGAGGACTTGGTAGTGACTCCAGGGGTTTTGGCTTGTTAAGTTGGAATGACGAAGTGACCATTAGTTGTGATAAGGAAGCTTTTGGGGAGGAGTGGATCAGTGGTTCTGTTTTTGACATGTGAAGCTTAAGATTGCTAAAAGTGATAGCACGGCTAATGTGTGGAACATGGGTAGACACAAACAAAAAACAAATCCATATATTTTTCCCAAATAAATCAGTACTATAGGCAGAAAGGGAAAAAAATAACTAAATGGCAACAAATCCTTTCTTTCCATGTACTCTAAACAATAAAGAATGAATAAAAACAAAAATAAAATAAAGATCACTGACTTTGAAACTCTTCAGAAAAAAATGCTTTTATTCACATAAAATTCCATATGCTTGTGATATTTTGAGGACTGATTCATCACTATAAAGAATTTGAACTTATTTTGAAAATGTAAGGGGAAAAAATGTAGAATATTCAGATACAATGGTTTGAATGCTCACAAATTAGATTATATTCTATAGAAACCTTCTTGGGAATATGAAAAAATAACCGTTGCTGTCTGAGTGTCCAAGAGTTACAAAATGTCTATAAAACATTGAAAAAATATATTTTAATAACAAGTTGAACTACATGAAATTGTCAATATTTTCAACTTTAGTCAATTCTTGAACTATAGAAACAGCAATTTAATATGGTTCCATCTAACACAATATGAAATTGAAAAGGAAACAATCACACATCAGACAAAGGGCATCTTTGGTCACTCTTTTCTGAACAGTAAGTATTGACTTAGCAGTGCTAACACAATGGTACCAAACAGTACCTCAGTAATTCATTCCAACCAATGTTTGTTGAGCAGCCACTGTCTGCAAGATCCCTGGTAGATGCTGCTGGATAAACAAAGAGGAGGGAATATAGTGCTTGAAAAGTTTGCAATGTGATGAATATAAATAGGGATAACTACCAAAGTGATTGCACCAGAAATTAGAATAAAATGAGCAGGATTCCAAAAAGGAAATTTCCATAATTCAAAAGCATAGTTCAGAAATGTTTTCATGCAAGAAGTAAAATTCAACTGTATTACTGCCAATGATATATAAAGAAATCTGAGGAACCCTGAACTTTAAAATTATATTTAAGGGTCTTTTAGGACAGAAGGAAGAGGGGTCTTATGAAAGAGGAGCTTCTGGGATGTGCTTTGGACTGAAGTGGTCATTAACATAATTAAGAGTGAATAACCTATCAGGGCTGAGAAATGCTTACTTAGCTATGCTAAAGATTCCTGATGTCTTATTTCTTTGTTTCATCTAGTCATTAATTACTTTGTTTCTGGAATCACTGTGGAACCTGAAAGGCAGGAGTCAACAAGTTTACTCTATTGCTTTTGGAATAAACAACACTTCAAGAGGTAATCTCACACAATACGCAACAAATCTGAACAAATTAATAAATATCTCTTTAAAACTTGGAGGAGTAAAATCTTAAAATGGGTTTTGAGCAAGGAATGGTATATTACCCATTACCACTAAGATATGTAAACTATTACTGACTTTCTTTTTTTATTTAATAGACTGCTTTTAATGTATTATTTTAATGAGCATAAACTATATTAATAAACACCCTCATAATTCATAGGTAACTTCAACCATCTAACACTATTTTTCCTTACAGTAACCCAATTTTTCAAATAACTTTTATAAAACATGGGGGTTTTTAGAATTCTAATCCTCATGAGTAGGACAAGGACACTCTTGAAAACAATGTGTAAAATATAAAACCCCATAGATAAATACATTGTTTTTCCCTTTGGAAGGTCTAAACTGTATCAGCAAAATGTCATATATGTTTATTTCTTATCAAGACTGATATAGAAAAAGAATTATCTTTTAAATCAAATTTTTATTTGGATATCGTGAAAAATATAAAATTCTTTCAAAAGAGTAGAAGAATAAAATTACGCATGGCTTTTCTTTCTCTCAAACTTTCCCCTTGGTAAGGTTGTATTCCTAGAATGGAAACGTAGCAAGCATCACAGGCTTGCATATAGTCACACTAAATAAACACCTGTTGAATTGAATGTGATCTGATAAAACCTGTAACAGGTTTAGACAGGACCAGCCTTAGTGGGGAAGTCAGAGGAAAGCCTGGGGCAGAAGCCTGGTCAGCCTCTGAGGGTGGAGGCAGGGAGAACTAGTGGGTGACTAAGAAACAAATACGGGCTGCGGAGGGAATGTGCCATCCATGAACAAGAAGTGGAAGTGGTAAGCTCTGCACTGATCAAATCTGTGAGAAATGGCAGCAAATCCCTGCCCTACAGCAGTGGACAGAGGGAGGCACCTTGTACTAAAGTTTCACACAGGGTGAAGAATAAAAAGTGCTCATTAAGGTTCATTTATTTTAACCAATTTGAGAAACAAATGGCATTCTGAAATATTTTCAGTTCAACCTTTTAGCTTTTCAAAGAAGGAAGTTTAGATAGATGAGCTGAATTATAAAAATATATATATAATTAAATAAATAATGTATTTTCAGCTTCATAGAAAGAAATGCTTTTAGAAAAGCCTGGGTGCATCCTGGCTGTGCGTGAGGCTCCAGTGTCGCTGAGTCGGTAGAGCTAGCTGTAGGGGAGGAAGGCAGGTGGGGTGGAGGGAGGAACGGCGGACAGACAGCAGGACGGTCCGAGTAGACTTACCTTTCTTTTCAAGTTCAGGTCTGGAGATTTCAATCCGGAGGAAGGAGAATTAGCCAGTTACTCTTGTCGGCTGGATTATTTCCTTTCCCCTTAGGACTCAATGCAGACAAAACAGGCATTACCTTGGTTTTTAATCAAACCAGGTGGAAGACTTTGCTAGGTCTTGGCCAAGGGAGAAAAAGTGTCACCGCCCATGCTTATCAGGGACACACTGCAACAAGGAGTATTGCTCTTCACCAAAAAAAAACTGTCAAGGCCCTGAGTCGGGTGGGAACAACTGAAATTAGAAGAAGCTATAGATTTCTAATTTAGTCTCTGCTATAACAATGTAAATCACCATTCTTGGCTAAACAGAGATAAAATTTCAAAGACTAGAGAAGATTCTTACTAGGATTTTTGAAGCCAGGGTCCCTGGTCTAATCCTTATAGGGTGAATGTAATGATAGGTAGGATGACAGAGGCCAGGACCTCAGGCCCCTGTGTATTCAGGGGTAGCCTGGTAATATACACAGAGGGAGTTTTACCTAGATTCAAATGCCAGCTGTACACATTTCTAATTGTGCAATGTTGAGTAAGTCACTTAGTGTCTTTCTGAAATTAGAATACAATTCCATACTTCATACAATTATTGTGGAGCTCAATTGAAGTAATATATGTGAAAAGCTCTAGCATATTTCTATGCATGTAATAAGCACTCAATGAATATTTTCTTCCTCTTCCCATTCATGCAGTGAAGTATCCTTCTAGCAATACTTAACACAAGGCACTTACACTATGGCCTCTTTATCTTTAAATATCTTTAAATCTAAGGAGTTGGTAGGGCACAGTAGGTGGATGCAACTTGCTTTAGCTAACAAGGCAGCAGCTGTCCTTTGGCGATGTTGGAACACTGCCAAGGCCCCTTCTGTACGTCTTCATGATAGTGAACTGAATGGTTAAAGAAAGAATTCATGCCCGGAACTGCAGAAGCAGAAGGTGGGGAAAAGATGGAAATGTTCGATAGTGTTAGAGAATTCTATGATCCTGCCATTTGGAGGGTCTGTTTTCAATCGGGGAGTTATGCTTTCAGACAACAGAGTGACACATAACTGTTCTTATTCTCACATCTAAACACACAGCAGGGTAATATATGGAACACAGAGTTCTAAGAGCAGAAAGCCAGGATGTACTAACACTGGACAAGCCCAAAGAGGGAAGCCTCATGGGTTAGTACATAATTAAAGCTATTTTACAGAGCAGATTACCAGAAAGCAGAGTCCCCTAAGCAGTGCACCTTGCAGTGATTCGGTACTCAAGATCTGAGCTTGAAGCCATTCAGACTGGAACTGAGGGGTGTTGTAAAAGAGAATGGGATTTGAACATGCCTACGTTTTAAACTCAGCTCGCAATGACCAGTATAATATGATGGGGAAACGATTTAACCTCTCTGAGCTTTGATTTCCCCAACTGCAAGGTGGTAAAATACCCACCTCTTTAGCTAATGAGGCAGCTAACCAGTGAGCTGTTACTGAACCAAACAACCCTGGGTCTGCTTGCGTCAGGCTTCTCTTTGTTACTGAGAAGTCTGAGGGGCTTCATCAAAAGGGGTGCCTGGCAGGTACAGGAGGGTCATACTCTTTCTCCTTATCTATAGGATGAGACTCAAGGGGAGGGGGTAAAAATCCAGCTGACTGATTACTGATTAGAGTAGCTGAAGTGATCAGCTTTCTCTGGATTGATAGCTCCAAACCTGAACTTGAAAACAAATACAATTCTTTAAAAAACAGCCCTTTTCAAGAGCTGTTGTGTGGAGTACATGAGCTTGTTTTTATCAAGTGGCCAGCACAATGCTTGCCAGAAAGTAGGAACTGCCTAAGTTATAGTGGTGGTAGGAGCAGGGGGAGCAGCGGGAGGAATAAAGGCCAGCAGGTGGAGGAGCGGCCCTTTTCAAGGTCATCAGGAACAAAAAAGCCTCTGGAGCATTAAGCCCAAGTCAAACCAATCAGAATGCCAAGCATCAAGGTGCGAAATCCCACTCAGTCAATATATCCGAAGGGCAGGATTGAGGCCAAAACAGTAGCCTGGTCTAGATTAGGTACCAGTTGTCATGGAAGCTAGTCAAGAGTGAAGTAAAAAGGATTCTGGGAGATTACCAAGAAAATGGTTATGCAACCTCACAGTTAGTCGCCTTTTGACAAAGCCCATCAGACTTCTCATTAACAAAGAGAAGCCCAAGTCCCTTAATCATGACCCAGAGTGTGGGAACTGGAACAGGTAGTTGAAGATTAAAGAAAATGGTTTGCAAACCAAGGCAAAGCAAACTAAACAGACATAGGACTCTTAGTTCCAACTCAAGGCAATAGATAAAGTCTTCACTCACGTATCCTTGAGATGTTTTGCAGGAATGTAGACCTCTACCAAAAGGGTCATCTCCAGACAACAAGCACAAGACACCAGACTGGCTGGAGCCAGAAGACTGACAGCTAAGAATACTGAAACAATCACCTGTCACCTCAGTACTGACCAGTCTGAATAACGTGCACAGGCTGATGACATGCCCTGCAACCCTTTCCCCTAATTTTGCACTTAAAAATGGCTTGTAAACCCTGAGGAGGGGTTGGGTCCTTGGGTATTAGCCACCCATTCTCCTTGCATGGCACCCTGCAATAAACATCCACTTTCTTTCACTACACCCTGATGTCAGCTGCATTAGGGTGAATGGACACAGGTTTGTGTGGTTTGGAAACAGCTAACTGGAGAGCCAGTCTGCCTGGATCACAACTCTGACACAAGCTGATAATATGAACTTGACAGGTCCCTTCATTTCCCTGTACCTCAGATTCCCATTTAAAACAATGACACGATGATAATAGTTGATTTGGACAATCCCTTCCAGCCTTCAGCACTCTGTGAATCTCTTTTATCAACCACTTTAACAACGATAGTCTCAACTGGCCTCCTGGATACCTACACTTGGATGTGCACAGGACCCGACGATTTCCCCCAGACTCCACATCAAAGCAACTTGGAAAACTGGAACCAGTAGAGGAAAAAAAAGAAGAAATCTAGCCATTTTTCCCTAGGAATTTTTGCCCTCAATTATAAAAAAAAAAAGATAAATACTAATGCCTTGAAATATTTTATATATTTATTCAAAATACTGTAATGCTTTGTGGAAGTCTGAGGCTTTCAAAATCAAAACAAAACCTATTTTGAAAGAAAAAAGTTGTTTTTCAGGTTTTTGTACTTAAAAGTAAAATGGAGCCTGGGAATTTTTCCTCTGAGATTTCTGCAACAGCTAAAAACAAATGTAACTTCTTTGACAAATAACAGTCTATATTTTGACTAAAAAAAAATCTTGTCATAAAAATCTAATCTTGGGGAAACATACTCTGCATAAAATAGCAATAATGGAACCAATATCTATCATTTCTGTCATTTATGCATTTAACTGCTTTACCAATAGCTCTATGAAAGGACAAGTGATAGATGCAAACTGGCATTTAGCTCTCCCCTTTTGGGTTAAGAAAATTAAAGTGACTATTGAATCTGATGCAAAAAAGAGTTATCTTTTCAGAATTATCTTTCACTTGTGACTCTACCCAAACACCTGAGAAATGAGCTCTACTTGTCGGCCCTTGCAGGGTTGTGACTGATACTAAGAGCATATATTTCAAAGCAAACAACAACACTATTTGATGCCAGTTGTGAAAAACAACAAATTCCCCATTTTTCTGAGGCTCTCCAAGTTACAATCTAAGACCCAGATCTACCACCAGCTGCCTTGCCCTTTTCTAAGGCTGATATTTCACCTTTGATAAGATAACAAATAGGGCATTTACAATTTTAAAAAGTCAACTGCTGGTTCTCCATTACATCTTTTCTTATAAGATTGGCTTTCTCAGATGCTATTGCTTATAACTCTTCCCAGATATTCTGGGTATTAGAAAATAACCAGAAATTGCCTACTAAAAGAAACAGTAATATCATCACTGGTAAAGAGTTAATGACTAATAACCTTTATAGAGAACATGCCAATCCATAAATCAAGACCTCAGGGATGTTATACTCATCTCCCCACAAAAACTATTTCTTGGATGTATTGATTGGACAAATGTGGGAAGAAAATGGATCACAATCATCAAATCCATTTTCAGTAAATGTAAATTATGCCTTAGTTAGCTCTGTTATCCTATCAAATGGTAGAAAAGTGTTGAAATGTGAAAATAGTACTGAAGTGTCTTTTCTTAGAGGGCCATACAAGTCATCAAGGTTTGTCAATATGAATAATTCTGATTCCCTATCATAATATTTCTGAAGTATTATAAAATTAATTGTCTACAGACACAAACACAAATAGAAATAATGACTCTGGATCACATGAAGTATTGAGATAGAGACCATGGGTGTAGACAGAGTAGGGTGAGGGCCTCCAGGAAAAAGCAAAACAGGTTAATCACAGGCAGAACAATGTAACAATGTACAAAGAAACCCCTACCAAAACTCCATAGTAAACAAAGTCAGAGTCACATTAATTCTCTAAGGTAAAGATGTCGAACTAGGAATATAGGTATTCTTCAGTGGATTACTTAAAACTAAAAAGCCAGGAGTAACTTGGCCTGAAATGTTTGAATATCCCCCAGATAAGAAAGTATCTCAGCATAGCCTATATTTTGATTGTGTCAATTAAAACACACCATGGTAAGATTCATTTTAGCCTGCTAAAAGGCCCAGTTTAGTTTTTTCAAATTTACCCAGATGCTGCTTTTCTTCCTCCAGCCCTAAATCAATAAGTTGCAGCCTTGGCAAGTAATAATGGCAAGTTAGCCCAGTCATAAACAACACAGTAAAAACAGGAAGGACTTCATCTTAAAGATAAGATTGCATTTTAAAACCCAAGAAGTTAAAGAGTAAGTTTCTTAACATACTCTTTAACTAACAGACAATAACTCAGCCCACCTTGGGGGCAGGACAGGCAGTCTTGATTGATACGCTCCCAGACCAGGAAGCTGCTATCCTGGGAAAGAATCAAAGCAGTAAATTTCTTGTGTTAAGTTAACTTTTCAAAATAACTTGGAAGACTGATAAGAAACTTAGTGTCTCTTTAAAGATAAGCATTTAGGGACCATTTGGCAGGTCTGCATCCCTAGCCCTTTGTCCCTCAACTGCCTATAAAACCCCTAGACAACACACAACTACAGACTCTCTTGTCCCCTCCTGGCATGAGCCAGGAGCTCTTTCCTCTTACTTTACCTCTAAATAAAAGCCTCTCACTTGCTCTCCTACCTAGAGTGTTTGCTAAATTCATTCTTTGACTCGGCAAACAAGAACCCAGCATCAGTATTATAAATAATGTACTATAATGTGATAACCTTAGGTATGTACAAAAACCATTATAAGCAAAAGTACTATAGAAAAAATAATTTCCAGACTTGCAAGTCTCAAATATAATACCACATTTTTAAATATAAATGTACACTAAAATCAGACAGCCATGGATATAGTGGAAGATTTTGAAGTCGTTTATAAATCAAAAGCATATGCCATTGTTAAGTATTTCAGTATTTTATCATAATAGCAATAGCTAACATTTGATAAACATAAAATAAGAGCAAGGTACCATATTCAATACCTTAAAATGCATTATGTCAATTAATCTGCATAGAACCCTCAGAGTATTATTTATACCCATTTTACAGAGGTTAACACCCCACAATAAGGCACATTGCAGGCATCTTCAAACCAAAGGTGTCTTATTCCGTCTCACAATGTTTGCTTCTGGCCTTTCTTTTCCTTCAAAATTGACCTATTCTGACTTTTTTTAAATCAAGATTTGAAGAGGTTGCTGACTAGATAACAAAGATAATTAGTGTTAAAGTGATCACAGAGGTTAGAGGCTTGATATACATTCTTAATAATATTTGTATTTAACAGGGTCCTTTATGGTTATATGCAACTAATATAGGAACAGTCCACTTACTGGAAGTCATTGAAAGATTTTTGAGAACATAAGCCCCCTACATACTCTCCAAATGAATGTATTGGTGAGGACTGGTTGCAAGTGACAAAAATCAACCTTCAAACCTCACAATTTTCATGACAAGAGAAAACTGACTAAAATACTTTCTAATCAGGCAGTTTAAAGCTCTGAATGGCAGCTTAAGTCAGGTGCCTAACACTGAATAATTAAGCTGTGACCAGGCTAGAGGATGGAGAAGAGGTTGACAGCCCCTATTCATTCTCTAAAGGATGCGATGCTCTTCACCTTACTTCTCATTCATGTTAATCTGGTTTAAAGTGACTGAGCAAAACTTCTTTAAAATTGCGTGAGTTTGGTTTCAAATGTCTTCAAAGCAGAAATTATAATCCCAATCCAAGATGAAGCTTTTTTAAGTTGAAAATATTTAAAATGCCCACTTTGACAATGGGGTAGGGATAGGTATAGTTCCACAAACTGGGCGTGATTTTCAACTCTAACAATCCCTAAGCACAGAAGCTCAGATAAGCATCAATCTCTCCAACTGGCATGGCTACTCTGAAGCTCAGAAGAACTTGGACACTTCAGCTCCATTTCTCCCCTTCACAGAGGAAAACAAAGAAAATCATTTAGATTTAGATTTACACTCACTCACTCACACACACGCGCACACACATACACACACACACCCTATTTCTCCAACAGAGTTATTTGCAGCCCTTCAAGGATGGCTTATTCCTTGCTGTGGCTCAGATACTGCTGAAATTTGACTCAAGCTGTGTTGCATTTGACAAGGCCAATATTACTTGCAGCAATACAGATAAAGGATTGATTCTTTCCTATTCCACTTCCAATTCAGCCGCAAGTTCCTTTTCTCTCTTTATATGTGTCTTTATTGCTTTACAAATTCAGACTCTTACTCACAGGCCCCTTCTTTTATTCATGAACATTAAAACCAAGCCATTGTTATCCTAAAACCCACTTGGGTATTCTCTAAGGGGAGTAAGAAGCAGTGATGCTGAGAAGGGGCAGTGAGCAATCGGCCTGCATCTGATTTTGTCTATTATCTGTCTATTATTTCCAGTAATGTCAAATGTCTTATGAACTACTCTCTCAAACCCTTCTTTTGTGATGATTTCAGAAAAGGAAGGATGACAAAGCAGCTTGCCTTTAAAGAAAGCAAAAAGAAGCCGGGGTTAATTCCTGCTAGAAGTCTCATTTGAAGAGCTGACTGGGTTATCCTATCATAGATCAGGCTTTGGTCCCAGGAGAGCCCCAGCTGACCTCTCAGAAGCTTCCTGAAGCTAAAGCCTTTCCATGCTTTCACCAAAATGCTGACCTGCTGTTGTCCTGTAGAGCAGCAGCCCACACAATCCTCTCTGAGAGCCAAACAGGCAGTTCGAACATTACTGGGCTATTCCCTCAGTTCTTCAGAAAACAATTGCAAAGCTGTTGCAACACAGATTCACTTTTCTGAAATTTAAGTAATTGGTAAATAAAGTTTATGCTGGATGAATATTGATTCGCCATCTAGTTTCCTCAGTCTTTATGGTATCGTTTTTCAGCCAGCTTTCTCATTCTCAGATCTGAGTAAAATTACTGTTCATCCAGAGCTCTCATTATGCCATTTGCAGATTCTGTTCTCGGTCCTTTCCTCGGGTGACTGGACCAAAACTGAAAAGGCAAGCAAAAAAAAAAAAAAATTGTTGCAGGGAGACCACTGGAATATCTCCCAAAGGGATTGAATTTTAATTTCAGCCTCACCTCTTTCCAGCCATTTAGCACTGCAGAATCACCATCCTTTATCTATAAAATGGGCATGTTTCTTGCCCTGTTTACTCTGCAGTTGTGTTTACACATAGTTTAGACAAAAACACTAGTATTCCTTGATGAAATGTGTTGCCTGAAAACAAAAGAAGACACACACAGACACACACACACACACACACACACACACATGCAGCACAAGTTTATTTAATTTTTTAATCATATTTTAGATAATAGATTACATGGTGCATGTATGTATATATGTAAAATGAAGTTTATTGTTTATTGATAGTGCATATATATATATATAAAATGAAGTTTATTGTTTATTGATAGAGTCTATAAGTAGCCATTAATATACATGCTATATCTACACATACATTTGATCAATAAAAACTTAACATTTAAAATCATGGAGGAATATTTCCTTTTTTTTTTTAACTTTTCCATATGTTACTTTATAAAGCAATCAAAATGTACAAGGCAGGTCTTTATAAAGAAAGTTTGGTGGCAACACTCTTTTTTAGGGAAACCATGACCAGATTTAATTTAATTGTTCAAAAGCAAAATAGTTTTAAAATGAAAGTCAAAAAGCTCAAAACATAATATAGTAATTTTTCTAAATGTCATCACAGGCACATTCATAGTTTCAGAGGTTCATTTACTGCCTGGTTCCATGAACTATTTTGTAGTAGTCTTTCAGCAGCAGGACACTTAACACAAAAGTTGTTTTCTCCTTAAGTGATTTCAGGAATAATTGAGTTGAAAAATATCTTGACTTAAGGCAGTTGGCTGTTCCATTTTTTTTTTAGAAAGGCTTCCAAATATTCCTTACTTTTAAACAGCAGTGTGTAGAAAGACGAGGGTGAGCAAAGAGCAGCAGAGACAAGAACCATATGGTTATAAACAGGCATGCTCAGCAGGGCAGCACGGCTGGCTGCGCTGGAACCCCGCCAGGCCCTTATGGCCACACAGAGAATTAGTAACTCCTATTAGAGTCCCTGAGAAATCTGACTCAGTGTCACATCACAAAATCAGAATTTGGGGAGAGGAGAACCGAAAGTCCAGTTACCTGACTCTCCATTTCAAAATCTAGAAACACAATGCTGATGAAAGAAAATTCTGTGTATGCAAACGCTTGATAAATTCTCAAGTCCTTCACAAATGTGAAATATTATTACCAAGTCAATCCAGGCACTTCAGAGAACACTAACTCTGATTTAAAGCTCGGTAGTGAGAGGCTGATACTAATGGGCACAGATGAAGTTTCTGAATTGACTGTAGATTACAATTATCATTTTCTTCCAAATGATCTGGCCTCTCATCATTGTGAACACATGTATGTTCAGTTCAAATATTGAAACTACAGTAATAACAACCTTATAGGGAACCCAAAAGCCAGATATAAAACAGAATATACTGCATGATTCCATTTATGTGAAGCTCAAGAACAGTCAAACTAGTCTATAGTGTCAGAAATCACCAGAGTTGTAGGGAGGATGGTGCAGATTTGACCAGAGGGGGTTTGATGAAACTGAAGAGAAGGCAATGTTCCCACCTTTACTGGGTATCGTTTCACAGGTGCATAACGTGTTAATCTGATTCTACCCTTAAGATCTGTACACTTCTCCATACATATTTTTTAACACAATGTATTTTTTAAAAGGTGAGCTTTCCTCTCTTCTATTTTCTTCTCTCTTGTTTTTTCTCCTTCATCTGTCTCTTTCTTTCCCTTCCCTCCCCTTCTCCAGTTTCTCTCTCTCTCTCCTTTTTTCTGTCTCTCTGCAAATACTACATATTCTATGTAATCTTGTCTCTCCCCATCCCTATATTAGTCCCTGAGGAAGTAAAGTCCTTTCTCTTTAGTTCCTATGAATATTGACCTAGGTTTTAAGATGGATGGATCCTAAGCAATCTCTGAAACCTCCCGGAATTAGATACTATGTCCTCTGAGGCGTGCTCCTAAGAGCTTCTTCTGCTCACCCTCATGGAGGAAACATGGCACTTAAGAGATCAGTGGGGCAGGAGACACTGGGGAGGGTAAGGTAAAGAACAGGAGTCTTTCCCAGCTCTGCTACAAACTACCTGTGGCACACTGGAACATTTTTATGATTCATCTAATTAAATTGAAATAATTACCTTAAAATTAGTTTTTTAACCTGGACTTTTTGGCATGTTCCTCTACCATCGCTGAGGGAACTGATTATGACAGCTTCCTAAATTACCCAGGGAAACCACTTCAAGCATCTCTAGGTCCCAGGAAGTCATCCTCCAGGTTAACTCAGCCACCGATTTGATTATTGAACAGAAGCGTGTAACGGCCTGAGCTCTAAAACCTAGTCAGCAAGCAGTCCTTCAATGGCCATGGAGTCAAGAAACACCTCCCACTGAAGTTGTTGGGTCTTAGCCCAAGGCAAAATCTAAACATGAAATAAATTGTCTCAGTGACTCCTGGAGAATATGTCATAGTTGGAGTTATAGAAACACCTTTATTTACTATTATGGTCAAAGCACCAAAAATCTCTATCTATCCCACAAGACAACAAAGAGTGAAACGACTGATGATGGTTATATCTGGGAGGAGGAATCACAGGGAGCCTCTCTACCTTATTCATCTCTATATTTGTTTTGTTTTCATAATTAGTATATTGTTTTTATAATCACAAAAAAGACTAAGGTAAAAAAAATAGTTCTAGAACGAGACAGAGATGAATGAGTAATTATAACATTTTACACTCACTTTGTTTCCCGTATTTTGTAAAAAAAGACAGAACCTGGACAGACTTTTACAAAGATAATGTTTTGAAAACCATGTAGAACAAAAAAACTCTGCCACTGACAAGTTTCTGCTCTTCTTATTTGATTTCCAAGACCAGGTGTTGCATGAGTCCTGTGAGACTTGAGACTTTTTCTAGAAGAAATCAGTCCATATCTATAGCATTTTCTTAATATCTTAACATTCTAGTTTTATAATGTGGTTGATAAGATGGTGCAGCAGAGTCGCTGGGCCTATTCACTATTCTTATGAAGATTGACATACCTCCAAGTCAGTATGTCAAGCCTTCATTTTAAATATATAATATTGAAACAAGAAGATTCGAGACTGAGAAAGACTCACTTGAGAAGATGTCTTCCTGAAACTCAATAGAAGTTTTGTTACTTGAGCTTGTAGGCTTTAACAGTTCATTAAGTTAGGAAAACAGACTCCAATATATTGAAGAGTGAGCTTAGCACCACATTATGCCAAAATGTCTGTGCATCTGAGACTTCAGATGCAACACAAGCAATAGCTAAAAACAATTACGAATAATTCAGATCACATCATGTATGTCGGACTATAAAAAGAAAGAGATTTTATTGAACAGGAAAGACTATTTAGCATAAAAGATCATTACAAGAGACCAGAGCCAAACATAAGCATTTGAGAACACATGCCCTATACTCAGATCTCTAAAAGAACTTCTTTAATAATTTAAATTGATACAGCATATGAATTAATGTCCCTTCCTTGCTACCTCTTATCTTGAGAGAAGTAACGCTGAGTCTCCAATCAAACAACTCATAGGGGACTCTGCAATGTCTCAGCATTGCATGACATACAAAGGATACAATGCATGACCCTCGATCTCTAGGGCTTTGAGCAAAAGATGCTAGGACAGAGAACATTAGAAAACACAGGACAGTGCTAAAGGGCGTACTGCAGATGACGGCTACTATTGGAGAAGTAGAAATACCTGTGCATAGGCTGCAAAGGAATGAGGAGCATTCATTTCTTGATTCCCACTTCTTTCCACTCAATCAGTCTTACACACCACTGCCAGATCCATTGAGTCTCTCCCCAGTGACTTCTCTATTTGAAAATCTTTACCCTGGCATACCATTGACCTCTGAGCCATCTTACCAGCATCCTCCTGCTACCCTCCTCATTCAAAAGCCTTCAGAGTGTAGGCAGGCAAGGTAAAAACACATAGCAGCCTGTTGGAAAACCATAGAGAGTATTTAGGCATGACTCACCTAAAGGCATTCAGGTTATAACTGAAAAAGAAATATTGTATTGGTCAAACAAAGCAAGCTTGTGGTTCACAGTCAACCTGTTGGGCTACCACATGGCAAGAGAGCCTACAGTGAGCCCTTTACCCCGAGCACACTTGTCTTTCCTTTCACTTCCTTTTGCTTTTCCTTCAATGCTCATAAATCCATACTTTCACCTTCAAGGCCAATTTTAAATCTAATTCTTCTATGAAGCCTCCCAAATCCCCTCAAAGCAAATGTCCTTCCAAGTTTCATAGCTATGGAATCCATATAACTTGTTCTTTCCAAAATAATAATTTGTGCAATTATATTCTTTACTAAGAAGAAAGTTCCTTGAGGTTAGAGATTTTCTTACTCATCTCCAGGTACATTGTATTAACTTTATTAGGTGCTCTGTAGATTTTCAACAAGCTGAATTGAAATTGCAACACGAGAGAAAATTTTTTTGAAGTACTGCTTATGTTTCTTACAATCTGTGTAAGGGAGAAAGTCATGTGCACAGGACATTATTTTCTATACTAGTCACGTGGCAATGAAAGAAACGTGGAAGTGTGGAAGTCTATGTGGAAGTGCCAAGTGAGTGG
The DNA here is from genome assembly GCF_030020395.1 of Manis pentadactyla. Taxonomy (NCBI): domain Eukaryota; kingdom Metazoa; phylum Chordata; class Mammalia; order Pholidota; family Manidae; genus Manis; species Manis pentadactyla. The sequence goes on along the minus strand of NC_080029.1, from coordinate 102,661,954 downwards.
CACCGGCAGAAAGTGGTATAAGTTTCAGAGGAATGTGAGACCCCTGAGGGCTAGGCTGACAGGGCCGACTTTGGGAAGTGAGAAGGGGTGGGATCTGGGCTAAGTATTGACAGAGTTCAGTTATATAGGATAGTAGGAGAGGCATTTCAAAAGAAAGTTCTGATGTGTGATCTTGAGAAATTCACCTGTCCTCTCTAGACAAAGGTTCTCATCTGCATGATGGAAATACCTCATTAGACAATCTCCAAAGTCCAATTTCAACAACATGAGTAAAGGCGTAGTACATGGTGTGTTAGCAGACACTATGTCATAAAGGTCAAGAATGTGATTAGTAGAAGTCATACAGACATGGGCTCCAATCCTGGAACTGTCATTTCCTGCATATGTGACCTTAGAAAGATTGTATAACTTATTTAAACCTCAATTGCTCTCATCTGTAAAATGAGAACAATACTAAAAATGCATACTCCATTGGTTTGTCAAAGGATTAAGTGAGATAATGCATTACAGTACTTTGAACAGTATCTAGCATTTTAAATGCAAAGTAAAATCTACCTATTTTCTTTTCTGAGAAATATGTCTATTTGGGAAGGTATAAGACTGAATCAGACTTTTTTTTTTTTTTTCCTGTTTTTCCCAGAGTGGGGACTAGAACTTAAAGCTGAGGACCAAGAGCTGACAACAAGCAAACTCTCAAAGATCAGACACCCCCTAAAAGTAACTAAGCCAGCTCCTTCACAACCATGGCTCCATGACAACTCTACCACCACACAAGCAGAAGAATGTGCGCGGGAGCGATGGTGAGGTGGAGGTCAGGCCGGTAAGTCATCTGCCAAGGTAAGAGTTTTATATGATTTTCCTAGTGGGGATACTCAATCCTTCCCCAAAGCCAAGTGAGGGGGAGATTTACTCAGCATATAAGGGCAACAGATATTTCATTCCATGATTGGAAATATATTTGGATAGACTACTAGATGATTTGCCTTCTGAACCCTTCTGAGCTGAAGAAAAGGACAAAGAGAAAGAGGGAAAGCGACAAGGGATGTGGCTGTGCAGCATCTTACAAGCCCTTAATGTGACAAGGAAAAGCTTCTGCATGAGTTCCCTGTGGGTCAGATGGACGTCACGGAAAAGAAAGCAAGTTGAGCCATCTCGAGGTCCACCTGGGAGGGATCCTCCAGCAGTGATAGGCTGTGGGGACACTGCTGGGTTAGAGGATGACACTCGGTGGGAGGAAGACCCAAAATGGCCTTTCCGCAAGAATTCCAGCTTCCACAGGGATTCTGGGAAACTCACAGCCTTCTCCCAGAGCCAGAATCGGGGGGCCTGGAACACTGAGGGCATTGATGTTTACAGTGAGTCAGTGTTAGAGAAACAGGGACAAGAAACTACAATGAAGAAGAAAGAAGACTGCCATGGCCATGAAATAAACAGGCATTTGTCTTCTTCCTCCTCCTTAACACACTAAAGGATCTAGAACCAGGGAAGGAAGAGAACAAGGGAGGCAAGAGCATTGCAATATCCCACCATCCCGAAGACCCCCAGGGACAAAGGTGGTTAGTAGAAGGGAGGAAATAAGATGAGTTTAAAACTGCAACTAGACAAGACTTTTTAAGAACTAGACTAACCAAGAAGCCATGTAACCCAAGGAACTTGTTGTTTCAAGAGCTTGCAGAAGAAAGTGATTGGAGAAAATAATATTATTGCATGTGTATGCCCCCCAACAAAGTCAGTTGTAGGTATAGTCAGCCTGGAGGAACAAAGAGAGATAGATGATCTTGGAAAGGTAAACTGAGACCAGATGGTGAGAATCTTGAATTATTAGCACTGGAAATTTATCCCAAAGGTAAAGGAGAACATTCAAGCCTTATGAGAGTTAGCTGAGCTGAGGTGTGTAGGGCAGATTACAGATGTAGGGCCTAGAGACCACGGAGACTGGAGAGGAAGCAGTTAGAATGATTCTGATGAACCACAGTCCCCCGGGCCTACAAGAGTGATGACTGCTGAAGCAGAATATAAAGAATAAACAGCAGTGGGGTATTACATGAAGAATTTAAATATCTTGTCTACCATCTAAATCTAGAGAGTAAGAATAAAGGATGACCAACTTGATTTGAGGTTCCTGAACCTAGATCATGATTACCATTGGCCACCACTACCCCCTGCAACCAAATACTTTATTGGAAAGAAAAAAAACAAACTGTGAATGGTGGTCATTTTCAGAGAGGATATGAAGAGATCAATGTGGCCTTGAATCATTTCTTCTTTCCAACTCATCAAAAACTTCTTCACTCCCTACCCCACAACTTCCTCCGAAAGATACTGTTATAGGACCACTGGCTACCCCCTTCCCTGAGAATGGAGCTGGCGCCCCCTGGTGGAACTTACTGAGTGTTGAAGCAGAGAGTTAAGGAAGATAATGGCTTCCTGAGCTATTTGGCTGAGTCCAAAAATATAAACAATAAGCCAGATTTTCTGAATCTTTGCTCAGAGGTCATTGTAACACATCAAAATAGTTGCTCTTTGTGGGTGCCCTTGAAGATTTTTTGTTTCACTACTCCATATACCCACTGTATGAACATTCTCAACACCCACAAGCAGCAGAAACCAGCAGCAGAGGAATTCTTTCCCTCACAGATTTTTTCTTAGGGGAGGGAGTGTGTAATTACAAGTAGAAGAAGTAACACAATCACTCACCTCCATTAATAATCACTCTCCTAACCTAATAGGTATCAGGCTTGGTATTGCTGAAGGCCATTTTAAGTGCTTGCTTCAATCAAAATGCTAGTGAAAAAGCCACTCTAAATCAATGTTCTAATTTCTGAAATTCATAATTTCAGACCTGTACCAAGGCCATAGACTCAGGCCTAAGGAGCCTCATGGAAATCTGCTGTCCTCTACCAATTTCATCCATTTATTCAGTCATTCATAATATGTTTATTAAAAGCCTACTTTGTGCCAGGCAATGTGCTCTCAACTGGACTGTAACAATAAGCAAAATAGCTCTGCCTCCAAGAAGCTCATAGCCTTGTCAGAAATACATCAGAGACATAAAAGCAGAGTGTTTTATATGACATAAATGAGCAGAGGCTGCAATGGAAGTGTTCAGCCAGCATGGTTGGAGAATCAGAGAATGATTTCCAAAATTCAAGCATGAGATGAACCTGAAGGAAAAGGTGGAGTCAGCCAGGGGGAATCAAGAAATAATGTTCCAGGCAAATTCAAAAGCCCCAAGGCAAGAGTAAACATGACTGAACATGGCATGAGCCTAGAAGATCAATTAGTATCACTGGAGCCTAGAGAATGCAGGGAGGGGAGGGTTGGCAGAAGTGGGCAAAAATAAAAAGGTCATAAAGACAGTCCGGGAGCCCTGTCATAAACAAAGGTCTTTGTGAATGAAAGCCTCTGAAAAAGAATTTAACAAGGAAGCTAAGGGCAACACGCAACAGCAAAATTTATTTTGGGGGCAGGTAACTTTAGAGGTTAAATGAGAATGAATTAGAATTCTAATGCTATCCTAATTCTAAGTCCATTCTATGATCAACAGCTGGGAAGCCAATTGAGGAGAAAGAGGATGGCTTGTGATGCTGCGCTGGGGAAAAATGAATTTTCCCAACACTTCTGTCAAGAGTGGTTTGCAAACCTTGGTCTTAATTATATGTGAGGAATGAGGGAAGGACGGAGTCATCCTTAAGTAACTGTTGCATGGTGGTTCAGAACAGCTCCTCCAGATTCCCTGTGTATTAGCTGTGTCCTTGGTTCATTCATTTGTAAAATGGAAATTAAGACCCATCTTTTAGAATGGTTATGAAAATTGTGATGATGCACATGAAGTGCTCAACTATTATTTTGAGCATATTAGATGCTCGTGTTAGTACTAGGCTCACTTGCTGTAACAGAAGCCCCAAACAACAGTAGCTTGAATAAGATGGAATGTATTTTTCTCATATCGGGATGTAAGCAGTCCTAGGAAGGCAAGCTGGATGGCCAAGGACTCTTCAGTCTTATTACTCTGCCATTATTGAGATGAGGCACTCATCCACATGGTCCAGGACATCTCCCTTCCAGCTAGTGGGTAAAACGAAAAATAGGAAGGCGAAAAAAAATAGCACATACAGTTAATTTGTGGAGTTGTGACATTATAGGAAAAGGGAGGTTGCATTTTGGGGGATAATTAGCCCCTCACAATATTTAATGGAAGTTAATGTTATATAAAGATAGCAACTGCTTGAAGGAAAGGAGAAAAGTAGAAAAGAAGCATTTCTGGTGAGTGAGACTTAATATATAAAATGATTGCGATGTTTCCTTGAAGAAAGATTTAGACAAAACTGTATTATAAAGGATAATGAGGAACCCTAAAGATTTGATCTCCAAGTAATAGCGATATTGTTAGAATTAGTTAAGTATTTGGAACAAAGCCATAGGAGCCCATAAATATTTTTTAATGAACTGTTTTTAAGGAGAGGGTAGTTATATTCTAATGTTGAGTGAAAAAGAAGAGAAAAAGGTTTTTATGGATTCCCGTTTTCATGAAGCAATGTATGGCATCATGGAGAGAAATGTTAACATTTTCTTGTGCTCGTGAAAAGTCTTCAAACGAAAATAAAATTGTGAATGCTTTTGCCAGTGTATGAACACTTGCTTTTAGGTAGCTCCTGAGATTCGTGTTTATTCATTTGAGGGTGCCGGCCACGTAATGATTGCAAAGGTTTGCTGCCCCCATGCGGCGATTCTCTGTAATTGCAGGGACCATTGGTCAGCCGCTGCCTAAGGTCACCTTCAAACCCTAAACCCTGATCCAGGGTCTTCACCACTCAGCCAATACGGTGGACAATGAAAGAGGAGGTTCAATATGGCAGTGTAGGAAGATCCTGAACTCGCCCCTTCCCATGAGCACAACAAATCTACAGCTATATATGAAATAGCTCCCTCTGAAAAGGACCTAAAAACTAGCTGGACAGCTCCTCCACAAGAGAGGATAAAAGGACCATGCTGATCTTGCTACGCTGATGGACAGTGACTGTAATGGGGTTTGTGGGGGGGACTTGGTGATGGGGGGAGTCTAGTAAACATAATGTTCTTTATGTAATTGTAGATTAATGATACCAAAAATAATAATAATAATACAATTTAAAAGAAAAAGAATAAACCATGGGAATAGTAAAATAAATAAAAGGACCATGCTGAAGCAGGTGGGAGCAGCAGAGACATGGTCTCACCAAAACCCCACACCTGGCATGGTGAGCCACAAGCAGGAGGTTTCTCACAAATAGTTTACCTCTAGAGGTGAGGGGTTTGAGCCCTTCATCAAGCACCTCAATCCTTGGGTCCTGCACTAGAAAGAAAAGCCCCCAAAACATCTGGCTTTGAAAACCAGTGGGGTTTACATTTAGGAGAACTATGGTGCTCTGGGGAATGGAGCCTCTGCTCTTAAAGAGCTGGTATGCACTCACTCATCCCAGAGCCCAGCACAAACACAGCACTTTGAAAAGCATCTAGACCCTATAAATATCCTATGCGGAGATTTATTTGCTAAACTTACATGTCTGCTAAAGGGACAGGAGCCTTTTGGGACTCTCTCTAGGGACAGAGGTGCTGGAGAAATAATTTTTACATTATTCCTTTACTTTGCCAGCACCAGCGTTGGTGGGGCCATTTCTGTACGCTCACTCCAACCTGCTAGCACCAGTGGGTGCACCTCACCCCCACGCTGTCCCTGTAACCCCACCAGAGCCTGGCAGCCAGGCACCCTGCCCCAAGGCCACCCACGGCCTTGCCAAAGCTGGTAGGCATGCACAGACCACACAGGAGATGCCCCTAGAGCGACTGGCATTGGTGGCCAGAAAGGGCTGTGTTTCAGGATCCCACAGTTCTGAAACAAAGAGAGAGTTCTTGGCGGGATGCCACCCACAGGGCATGGCACAGGCAGAAAATGAAACACACCCCTAGTCTTCCTTTGAAAGGGGTGCACTCCAGGATAACCACACCTAGGGGCAATGGAAGTGCCTGCAGGAGGGTAGGCTGGGGGACCCGTCTTTGTGCTCTTGCTGCGCTCGCCAGCACCTCCCGAAAAGGAGCTCGCACACTAATCTAGAGCCCACACTTTTGCAGCTGCTGCCAAAGGGACACCTCCATATTGCCTAGTCTGGAGGACACTGGAGTTTTCAGTTGTGGTCCCACAGTACTGCTTGTCCAGACAAACAAAAGCTTGAGGAGGTTGCTGCGCATCAGCCCTACAAAAAATGCCATAGTGGCTTTTTTTTTAAATTATGGTATCATTAATCTACAACTACATGAGCAACATTATGGTTACTAGGCTCCCCCCATAACCAAGTCCCCCCCACATAGCCCATTACAGTCACTGTCCATCAGCGAAGTAAGATGCTGTAGAATCGTTACTTGTCTTCTCTGTGAAAAGAAAGGCCACCAATTGGTAAGAGAAACAAATACGAGTAAAAGGAAATATGTAGTAAAGGTAGTGGATTAATAACTTATGAAAGTATTGTGAGGGGTAAAAGACAAAGGTAGAAAGAATAACTATATCTACAATAAATAGTTAAGGGAAACACAAAATAAAAAGATGAAAATGTGACATTAAAAACATAATAAAACGTGGTGGTCCTCCCCCGTCCCTTTCCCTTTCGTAACTTGTTAGTCCATTGTTGGGTTCTGTGAGTCTGCTGCTGTTTTGTTCCTTCAGTTTTTTCTTTGTTCTTATACTCCACATATGAGTGAAATCATTTGGTACTTGTTTTTCTCTGCCTGACTTATTTCACTGAGCATAATACCCTCTAGGGAAGGGAGGAATAAGGGGGCGAAAAAAGAAGGGGCATTACGATTAGCATGTATAATGTGGGGGGAGCACGGGGAGGGCTGTGCAACACAGAGAAGACAAGTAGTGATTCTACAGCATCTTACTATGCGGATGGACAGTGACTGTAATGGCGCGTGTGGTGGGGGATTTGGTAATGGGGGGAGTCTAGTAAACATAATGTTCCTCATGTAATTGTAGATTAATGATACCAAAATAAATTTTAAAAAAACAAAAAAAAACGTGGTGGTGGGGAATGTACAATTTTAGAACATGTTCAAACTTAACTTGCTATCAAATTAAAATACTGTTTTTATATATAAGCTGTTATATGTAAGCCCATGGTAATCATAAAACGAATTTTAAAATGCGGATCTGAATAGACATTTTTCCAAAGAGACAGACAGATGGCCAACAGACACATGAAAAGATACTTAACATCACTGAACTTCAGGGAAATGAATATCAAAACCACAATGAGATATCACCTTATACCTGTGAGAAAGGCTATCATCAAAAGGACAAGAAATAACAAAAAATGGGCAAGGATGTGGACAAAAGGGAATGCTTATGAACTGTTGGTAGGAATGTAAGTTGGTGCAGCCAGCATGGAAAGTAATATGGTTACTCAAAAAATTATAAATAGAACTACTATATGATCCAGCAATTCTACTTCTGGGTATTTATCCAAAGAAAAGAAATATACTAATTCAAAAAGATATATGCACCCCTATGTTTACTGCAGCCTTTTTTACAAAACCAAGATACGGAAACAACCTAAGTATCCATTTGTGGACAAACAGATAGAGAAGATGTATGATGTGTGTGTGTGTGTGTGTGTGTAAAGGAATACTAGAAAGCCATAAAAAAGAATGGAACTGCCATTTATGACACCATGGATGGGCCTTGAGGGTATTATGATGGGATATGTCAGACAGAGAAAGACACCATGATTTCACTTGTATGTGAACTCTAAAATACAAAACAAATGAATAAACAAAACAAAAGTCATAGTTACAGAGACCATACTGGTGGCTGCCAGAGGGGGTAGGGGCTTGGGTATGTGGGCCAATTGGGTGAATGGGATCAAGAGGTAAAAACTTTCAGTTATAAAATAAATAAATCATGGGATGTAATGTACAGTGAGGTGACTGTAATCAATAATATTGTATTGCAAACTTGAAAAATACTAAGAAGATAAATCTTAAAAGTTCCCATCACAAGAAAAGAAAACAAAACTGTAACTGAATCGTTACAGATGGTAACTAGAGTTACTGTGATGATCATATCACAATGTATATAAATGTCAAATCACTGTGTTGTACACCTGAAGCTAATGTAATATTGTATGTTAATTATACTTCAATTAAAAAAACATAATGGACTATCAGGTTTCTGTCCTATGCTCAAGCTTGTTTTTTAATCTGGCCTTCAGTGAGGTCCATATAGAAAACCTCCATATTTCCACATCCCTGAGTAATGTAATTGAGTCTCTAGCTTAGAATTTAACCTATTTCTTCCTTCCAGACTATATGGGTCATTTTTAGTTCTTTCTGCTTGGCTAAAAGCAAAATCAACAATCCTAACTGCTTGTGGTTTCAGCAAGAGGAAACATACAACTTTTTGTGGACAAGTCACTTTCCCAAGCAACAGTACGTTGTACATTAAGCAGAGATAAGGACCCTGCAAGGGCTGCACAGTCTATTAAGTCGTCCCAAGCATACCTCTTGTGACCCCTGTGGCACAGTTAACACGGCCCAGATCCAGGAAAAATAACCCATGGGCTGATCCTTAGGAAGATCACATGTACCTACTTTCTTCACTTAAATTAGCCTTTTTCTTATAAAGAACTGCAGATTACTAGTCCAAGCAGCTCTTAGCTACATTTCTTGTTGATCAGTCCAACCAAGTATTACAACTGTTTCTCCAATTGACAGTGGGATGGGAGTGCCTTGAAATGTTCTCTACCCTTCCCTGCCTGCTGCAAATCCAGTCAGGTGGCCAATGGAGATTTCTGGGGATTAGAGCAGCAACTTGACCATTTTCCATTCATAGACAGATTAATGTGATAAAGGTTTGTAACATAACTTTGAACAAGGAGGAAAAGAAGGCACTTTAGCAAAATAATGGAAGGGTTATTATTTTACAGGAAATAGGATCCAAATCATGTTAATGGGCAGGAAGGAAATCAGTCCTCATAGTGGCAAGGTGTGTTTATTCTTACAGACTTCAGAGAAATTCAACCACTAACCACAGGACCAGAACTATTTCCCCACCTCATCCCATCCTTCTCTCAATTACTCACATCTTCCCCAGCTGCAGATTTTTTTTTCCAGAACAGAAAACCTTTGCTTTCAGTGGAAGCCTAGAGGCTTTGGAATTAGTAAAAAACTAGCTGCAAAGTGATTTTCCTAAATCCATAGAGAAGTGAGTGCACTGAGAAAGGCACATAAGAAGAGCTTATGTAATGGGAGCAACTGCATCAAATTCAAGCATTGTTAATGATTTATCTAATATATAAAAATTATATTGTAGTTTTAGTTTTCATTTTTATTATTACAACAGATGAACATGCTTTCTCATGTTTACTGTTCATTGTTCATTTGCATCTCTTCTGTAACTGACAATTTGTATCCTTTCACTTCCAATATGATGTTAAATAATAATAGTGAAAGTGGGCATCCTTGTCTTTTTCCTAAATGTATTGGGAATTTTGTATTGCTTCATAAGTATGATTTCTGCTGTTACCTGCTGAGAAAAATCCCTTTCAAGTTAAGCATATTTCCTTTAATTTCCAAGTTACTAAAGATATTGATCCTCAGAAATGGATGTTGAACTTCATAAAATAACCTTTTTAGCATCTATCATGTGCTTTCTCTCCTTAATTACTGATGTAGTGAATTACATCAATAGATTTCTGAATGCTAAGCCATCATCGCATCTCTAAAATAGTGCATAATGGTGTTTCAATATTCTGCTAGATTATATTAGATAGCTGTTTTTAATATTTTTATTTCTGTGTTCATATATGGAATAAGTCTACAAATTTCTCCTTTCATGCTAGCCCCCAAAGGTTTTAGAATTAGTGACACTCCACTTTCATAGTATGAAATTGCTGATTGTGTATCTTTGTCCATATTTTGCAATAGCTCTAATATCTCAAATATTTTGTGCTGTGAACATTTAATGGATTTATTACCCAAACATTTGGATCTGGTGCCTGTAGATTAGGGGCAAGGTGAGTGAGAGAACTCTGATTATCTTTCTTTATAGTTTCTACCTATTTTTGAATACAAATTGCTAACTTTTTCAGGTAAGTTATTCATTTCATTCTAGCTTCAAATTTATTAGTATAAATGTATAGCTAATATTTAACTAAAATGGTTTAATTTCTTCATTAGCTGAGTAACTAGCTCCTCATTACTGATGTTGCATATTTGTGCTATCGATATAGTCTTTTTAAAGAAATAGCTTCAAAGACAATATTTTTGCTTCCCATTTCATTAACTTCGGCTCTTATCTTCATTAATTCCTTTATTCTTATTTCTTTGACATTGCAACTTATCTACCTTTTAAGATGGAATGTATGCACATATATTTTGAATCTTTTTCTTTTTTTTTCTTTCAAAAAGATAAAGTTTTAATATGTTTTGTTTGAACTGACACTTATTTATAAATATTAATTTATTGTTATGACTGTGATACATTATCATGATAAAGTACTGAAAAATAACAATTGAAGTTTTCTTTATACATCTACCACATAGTTTTTACTTGCCTCTTTTACCTCAGACTTTGTTTTGTCTTTACCACTTTTTAGTCATTAATTTCTTGCTTTATTACTTTGTAGCTTCAGGATTTCTGCTTTGAGGGGTTTATTAACATTTTTCTTTTGGCCAAATTTTTTGTGTGAATGTTTCACAGTCAACTTACTTTCAAGTAGAGCTAATTTTTAGCAGATTTCTATATTCACAATTCAAAAGAAAATAACAAATAGTAATATAATGTTAGATACACATTTTCAAAGCATATCAAGAAAAATGTAGTCTGAGATTCAAAATAAATTTTTATGGATCAAAAAATTGTGGAGTTCAGTGGTTCTCAAAACCTGAGCCTTCATTCTTTCACCTTTTACCTAAGTCATTGTTATGGACTGAATTATGTTTCCCAAAATTCATAAGTTAAAGTCCCAATTCCTACAACTTCAATGTAACCCTACTTGGAGATAAGGTCTTTAAAGAGGAGATTAAGTTAATGACTTTATTAGGGTCTAAAATTAGTTTACTAGGGTCAGGTCCTAATCCAGTTGGACTGGATAAGAAGAGGAAGACATACCAGAGTTGTGTGCACAGAGGGAAGTCCATAAGAGGACATAATGAGGAGGTGGTCATCTGCAAGACAAGGAGAGAGGCCTCAGGATAAACCAACCTACAGAATCCTTGATCTTAGACTTCCAGCCAGCAGAACTAGAACACAAGTTTCTGTTGTTTAAGCCACCCAGTCTGTGATATTTTATTATGGCAGCCCTAGCAAACTAATACAATCACCTACAGAACACAGTGCCCACCATACCCTCCATAACTGAAGCCAAGTGAATTTGCTATATTCGTCAGTTACATCTGTCCCATTCTTCTCTTAAATAATTATTTCTCAGTACTCATGTCTTTGTCAAATGTAAACAAACAAAAGATGGTTCAAATTAGATACTTAATTAGTTATGTAACCTGTCTGTTCCCAAAAGACAATAACTCATCCTTTAAATTTGCTTATTCTTTTCTCTCTGTTTAAAATTTACCACTACCTCAGCTGAACAAATAGATCAGTAGTTGGTCCAAGGCTTTATTTCAAGTCTCCTGACCATTGGTTCAATGTCCTTTCCCACTCACTACATTACTTATTTCACAGACTCAAGGATTTGTCTAGAGGATTTACTTTTCTTTCCATGCCTACAAAATTGCCTGATAGTCAAACAACTGTCTGTCAAACTTCTGTGAAAATGAATATTTCTGAAGCTCATCATAGGTCTAATACTTTTTCATCTCAAAGCAATCTGGTTACTGTCTAATAAATAATGCAATCTAGGAAAAGGATTTTTTCAGAAATATCTATACCTACACTTCTGCAAACACTATTGGTTTTTACAGGTCAATCCTCTTCTCATCAAAAAAAAATAATCATAATTTCTTACTTCTTAAATATTTAAAGATGCAGCCAAGTTAGAGAATATTGAAAGTTTAAAATTGAAATTCATGTCTCAACTTCTGGGAAAAGATGGCAGAGTAGGAACTCAAGACAGAAACCTCCTCCCAAAAACAAATAAAAAAAGAAAATACAGCAAATACAACTAAATCTGAAAATTGACCTGAAGACAGAACAGACCACCTACACCTGAGAAGAGACCACACAGAAAAGGGTTAAGTGACAGAGTCAAGACTGAAAGAGACCCAAGCCCTCCCCCCAGCCCAGTCTACAGGCGGGAGAAAGAGGAACAGAGCGGGGAGTGGGTAGAAGCCCAGGAGCACTGCACACCTGGCCATGCAGATCTTCTCTGGGAGCATGAGCCCACATTGCATTGAGCCTAGTGATTAGCAGGGCTGGACTCCAGGGACAGGTGGAACACTCTGGGAGTCTGAAACCTATTGTGAAAGATAGGCATGCTCTGACAGTCCTGAGACCCAAAGCAGAGGAGGAAGTTTGGAAGACTTTCCAGCGGTGGGACGGGAACCAGAGGGATGAGGGTTGGATGCATACCCCCCAGCCCTTCCTCAGCCAGATTGGGAACTCTTGGGTGCCCGAGTTGCTCCATTCCCCTTGCTGGCAATGCAGCTCCGAGGCCCCTCCTGTGTGTGCTGCTGGGAGCCAATCCACTCAGCTCAGCAACAGTATCAGACTTTTCTGCCTGGCAAGCAGAGGAAGACTCTCCCAGCTTCCTTGGCTCCATTTCAGCCCAATGAGGGAGGTGCTGCAAGAGCCATGCCCAAACGCTCCTTCCTCCCTGTGGGTGTTCAGACCCAGTGCTGAGGTCTGGCAGGGGAAGAGCCACACATCAGTCTGTCCACCCCATTATCCCTGAAACCCTGCCATTGCTGCTAGCCAGGCAGAGGGTAGCCCTGCCCACAGTGAGCTCAAAAGAGACTCCTGAGTTCATCACAAAGTCAGTGGCTGAAGCAAACTGCCAGCATAGACAGAAAACACCATGCCCATGGCACAACTAGGTGGGGCCCCTGCAAAATGAAACCAGGCACAAGAGAGTAAAGAATCTTGAGCTTCTGGGCACCGCAGCATGCCTTCTTCATAAAGCTTTTACTCTATAGGCCAGAAAGCATAACAGAGCCATCTAATACAAAGGAAGAAACACAGAAACCCTGACAAAATGAGTAGGCAGAGGAATATGATCCAAACAAAACTACAGGACAGAACCCCAGAAAGAGTACTAAGTGAAATGGAGATTCTCAATCTTCTTGATAAAGATTTCAAACTAAAAGTCATAAACATGCTCATAGATTTACAGAAAAGTATTCAAGATCTCAGGGAAGTCTTCTGAGAGATAGAAGACCTGAAAAAGAGCCACTCAGAGCTGAAGAATACAGTATCTGAAATGAAACATACAATGGAGGGATTTAAGAATAGATTGGTGCAGGTATAAGAGAACAGTGGAAGAAATGGAAAATAGAGAACAGGAAAACAAAGAAACTGAAGAACAGAGTAAAAAAAAGGATCTCTAGGAATGAAAGAATGATAAGAGAGATATGTGACCAAACCAAATGAAACAATATTTGCATAATAGAGGTACTAGAAGGAGAAGAGAAAGACAAAAGAGTAGAAAGTCTCTTTAAGGAAATAACTGTTGAAAACTTCCCCAATCTGGGGAAGGAAATAGACACTCAGGTCATGGAAGTTCAGAGATCCCCTAACAAAAGGAACCCCATAAAGACAATACAAAGACATAAAATAATTAAAATGGTAAATATCAAGGATAAAGAGAGAATGTTGAAGCAGCCAGAGAGAGAAAAAGATTACTTATAACTGAAATACCATCAGGCTATCAGCAGACTTCTCATCAGAAACTTTACAGGCCAGAAGGAGTGGCATGATATATTTAATGTACTGAAACAGAAGGACCTCCAACCAAGAATCTGTTGCCCAGAAAGATTATCAATAATAATAATAATAATAATAATATTAAACAATTTCCAGATAAACAAAAGTTGAAGGAATTCACCACCACTAAGCCAGCCTTATAAGATATGTTAAAGGGACTGCTGTAGATAGAAATGTCCCTAAGGCTAAATAGCTTTCACCAGGGAGAATAAACCCACAGTGAAGATGTATACCAAATAATTACCAAGCAAGTATGAAATTAAAACAAAACAAAAGAAGCAAAATCAACTATATTCAAAATTAATCAAGGGATACACAAAAAGTGCAGATTATGACATTTAATATGAAAAATGTGGAGGAGGAAGAAGATGAAAAAAGTACCTTTAGATTGTGTTTGAAATAGAAAGGCTATCCTTGAGCCTTTGATAACCACAAAACCAAAGCCTACAGTAGATAGAAAAATGAATAAATAAATAATAAAAAGAAACTGAATTGCAACACTAAAGAAAACCATCAATAACAAGAGAAGCGTATAAGAGAGGAAAGAACAAAGAGGAGCTATAAAAAAAAACAGCCAGAAAACAATAAAATGGCAATAAGTACATATTTATCAATAACCACCTTAAATATAAATGGACTGAATGCACCAATCAAAAGACATAGAGTGGCAGGTTGGATAAAGAAACCAGATCCATCTATATGCTGCCTACAAGAGACTCATTTCAGACCCAAAGACATACACAGACTAACTTTGAAGGGATGGAAAAAGATATTTCATGCAAATAATAAGGAGAAAAAAGCAGGAGTAGCAGTACTTGTATCAGACAAGATAGATCTCAAAACAAAGAAGTAACAAGAGACAAAGAAGGATATTACATAATGATGCAGGGATCAGTCCAACAAGTGGATATAACCATTTTAATATCTATGCACCCAACATAGGAAATATATACTAACAGAATTAAAGGGGGAAATAGATTGCACCACATTCATTTTAGGAGACTTTAACACACTACTCAACATCAATAGATGAATCAGACAGGAAATAAACAAGGAATCAGAGGCAGGCACTGAACAATACATTAGATCAAATGGACTTATCAGATATCTATAGAACACTCCACCCAAAAGCAGCAGTATACACATTTTTCTCAGGTGTACATGGAATGTTCTCCAGAATAGATCACATACTAGACTACAAGAAGAGCCTCAATAAATTCAAAAAGACTGAAATCGTATGAAGCAGGTTATCAGACCACAATGGTTTGAAACTAGAAATAAATTACACAAAGAAAACAAAAAAGCCTACAAACACATGGAGGTTAAATAAGATGCTTCTAGATAATCAATGAGTCAATAAACAAATTAAAACAGATGTTGAGCAATACATGGAGACAAATGAAAACAACTCAACAGCCCAAAATCTGTGGGAGGAGGCAAACACAGTTCTAAGAGGAAAGTACATAGAAACATAGGCCTACCTTAAGAAATAAGAACAATCCAAAATAAATACTCTAAACTCACAATTAACAAAACTAGAAAAAGAAGACCAAATGAAACCCCAAGTAAGTAGGAGGGACATAATACAGATCAGAGCAGAAATAAATAAAATAGAGAATAAAACATTAGAAAAAAAATCAATGAAACCAGGAGCTGGTACTTTGAGAAAACAAAGTAGATAAACCCCTAACCAGATTTATCAAGAAAAAAAGAGAATGTACACACTAAAAGGAATCAGAAATGAAGAAGGAATAATCACAACAGAATCACTACAGAAACACAAAGAATTATTAGAGAATACTATGAAAAATTATATGCCAATAAGTTGGACACCTTCCTAGAAAACTACAGTTTTACAAGATTGGCCAAGAGAGACAGAAAAACTGTACTGACCAATTACCAGCAATGAAAATAAATTTGTAAAAAAAAAAAAAAAAAAACTCCCCAAAAACACAAATCCAGGTCCTGATGGCTTCATAGCAAAATTCTACCAAACATTTAAAGGAACTGATACCCATCCTTCTTAAAGTACTCAAAAAAACACAGAAGAGGTGGGAATACTTCCAAATGCATTTCTATGAAGCCAGCATCTAATATCAAAACCAAAGACACCACAAAAAAAGAGAATTACAGACCAATGTCCTTGATAAATACAGATGCAAAAATCCTCAACTAAATATTAGAAAACCAAATTCAAAAATACATCAAAAAGATCATCCATCATTACCAAGTGGGATTTATTCCAGGAATGCATGGATAGTACTATATTTGTAAATCAATCAATATCATACACCACATTAACAGAAAGAAGGATAAAAACCACTTGATGATCTCCATAGATGCTGAAATAGCATTTGACAAAATTCAACATCCATTCATGGTAAAAATTCTTAACAAAATGGATACAGAGCCTGTGTACCTCAACATAACAAAGGCCATATATGACAAACCCACAGCCAACATTGTGTTTAATAGCGAAAAGCTGAAAGCTTTTCCTCTAAGATTCAGAAGAAGATAAGGATGCCTTTTAACTATACTCTCACCACTTTTATTCAACATAGTACTGGAGGTCCTAGCCATGGCAATAGGACAAAGAGAGAAAGGCATTCAAATTGGAAAAGAAGTTAAACTGTCACTATTTGCAGATGACATGATATTATACATAGAAAACCCTAAAGACTACACCAAAAAATATTAGAACTAATGACTGAATTCAGTAAATTTGCAGGATACAAAATTAATACTCAGAAATCTGTTGCATTCCTACATGGCAACAACAAAGTAGCAGAAAGGGAAATCAGGAAAACAACTCCATTTACAATTGCATGAAAAAAGAATAAAATACCTAGGAATAAACCTAACCAAGGAAATGAAAGACCTATAATCTGAAAACTACAAGACACCAATGAGTGAAATTAGAGAAGATACCAATAAATGGAAATCTATCTTGTGCTCATGGATAGGAAGAATTAATACTGTCAAAATGGCCATCCTTCCCAAAGCAATTTACAGATTCAATGCAATCTGCATCAAAGTACCAACAGCATTCTTCAATGAACAAATAGTTCTAAAATTCATATGGAACCACAAAAGACCCCAGGTAGTCAAAGAAATCCTGATAAAGAAGAACAGAGCTGGGGGGATTATACTCCCTGACTTCAAGCTCTTCTACAAAGCCACAGTAATCAAGACAATTTGGTACTGGCACAAGAACAGACCCATAGATCAATGCAACAGATAGAGAGCCCAGATATAAACCCACACACATATGACTAGTTAATATATGAAAAAGGAACCATGAATATACAATGAGGAAAAGACATCCTCTTCAACAACTGGTATTGGTAAAACCGGGCAGCTACATGCAAGAGAATGAAACTAGAATATTGTCAACTCCAAACACAAAAGTAAATTCAGAATGGATCAAAGCCCTGAATGTGAGTCATGAAACCATAAAACTCTTAGAAGAAACCATAGGCAAAAATCTCTTGAATACAAGCATGAGCAACTTTTTCCTGGACACATCTCCTCTGGCAAGGGAAACAAAATAAAAATGAACAAGTGGGACTACATCAAACTAAAAAGCTTTTGCACAGCAAAGAACACCATCAGCAGAATAAAAAGGCATCCCACAGAATGGGAGAATATATTCATAAATGATTCATCTAATAAAGTATACATCCAAAGTATATAAAGAACTCATACATCCCAACACCCAAAAGACGAATAACCAGATTAAAAAATGGGTGGAGGGCCTGAACAGACACTTCTCTAAAGAAGAAATACAGATGGCCAACAGGTACATGAAAAGATGCTCCACATCAGGGAAATGC
The DNA here is from genome assembly GCF_030020395.1 of Manis pentadactyla. Taxonomy (NCBI): domain Eukaryota; kingdom Metazoa; phylum Chordata; class Mammalia; order Pholidota; family Manidae; genus Manis; species Manis pentadactyla. The sequence goes on along the minus strand of NC_080029.1, from coordinate 102,644,209 downwards.
AAATTAAAACCACAATGAGATTATCACCTCCCACCAGTTAGAATGGCCACTATCCAGAAGTGCAATAGCCAAGATATGGAAGCAACTTAAGTGTCCATCAATAGATGAATGGATAAAGAAGATGTGGTACATATACACAATGGAATATTATTCAGCCATAAGAAGAAAAGAAATCCTGCCATTTACAAAAACATGGATGGATCCAGAGGGTATTATGCTCAGTGAAATAAGCCAGGCAGAGAAAGGCAAGCACCAAATGATTTCACTTATTTATGGAATATAAAAACAAAGCAAAAAAGAAGGAACAAAACAGCAATAGACTCATAGACACTGAGAAGTGATTAGTGGTTACCACGGGGGAGGGGAGTGGTTGGGGCGGGTGGGGCGGGAAGGAGGAGTGGGATAAAGGGGTAGAAGAATTTGCAATCTCAATATGTTTATCACAGGAACTGCTGAACCACTGTGATGTACATTTGAAACCAACATAAGATTGTATATTAAAGATACTTTAATAAAAGAATATCGAAATTCATTTGCTACAGGAACTGCTTGAGGCCTGTTACCTTTAATATTTCTTTGTATGAAAGCCATTATATAATTATGCAGTTAAGTCTTTGCACTATAAATCAATGAAACTCATTAAGTAGCTTTCCTTTGAAGGGATTGAAATGAAAAAGGGATTTGAGAGAGTGAACTAGGGGAAAGGCATTTGCTGATTTTTCCTGTTTAAAACAAAAATTTTTTTTCCTTCTTCTGGGTCCATTAAAGATAATGCAAAGAAGTAAAATGAAAGAAAATGCCTACCTATAATCTCACCATCCCCCATAATAACCAATAATTCAATGTACATACTTCCAGTCAGCCTTATTTTGACATAAATATTATTTTTAATTGAAGTTCTGCTTAATTTAGTTTTTAGGTTGGATTCCCCTAAAAGAAGACCTTGACACAAAGGTTCAAGTGCCAGTAGTTAATCTGAGTGACAATGTCAGGAAACACAGGTAGGAGAGTGGAAAAGTGAGAGAGAGAAAGAAAAGCAGACCATAGAAGGTATATTACCTGGGAAGTTACCACAGTGAGTAACTGGAGCTGACCCCAATCAGGAACCCTGGGAATCAGTATGGAGCATTGGTCTCCAAGGTATCTCAACAAAGGGATGAATGGACTAGGCTGTTTACATATGAACGTTGTCAATTACTGGGTGAGTGCTCATTCAGGGGCATAACTTTTCAGTATTTCTGCCTTCTGCTAAGCACATGGACAAGGAAAACTCAAGTAAAGAGATGCAGATGCTGGCATTGGGAAGTACAGTAAGTATACAATGAAATAGTAAGGGTGAAGGTATATGGCACACAGAATATCTACCACAATTGAAATGTGGGGCAACCTGCTTCATTCATTTATTATACCTGGAATTTTTACAAAATATTAAATGGTCTGATATTAGTTGTCATTTATTTTGGCTGCATACTAGTCTAATGAATGGCTACATCAGTCTCTGAAAGTTAACCTGTGAGGTTTCCAGTTTTTTCATTATAATATACAAACTGTGATAAACATTCTTGTATTGAAATATTTTGTACAACTATAGCAATATCTTTAGTATAAAAGCTAGAAATTGAATTATTGAATCAAAGGATATGCAGTATTGTATAGCTTTTGATTTGCATTGCTAAGCTGCTGTCTAGAAAGATTGTACTGATTCACACAATTAGCAACATGTGTTATTTCTATTGTTTCCTGTCTGTTATTGAGCCAAAGGGACAGGGTTGCCCCAAAGAGACATGGAAGGGATGCTGTCACTCCAGTGGGCATGGTGGGCAAAGCATCAAACCAAAGAGGATTATTCTCAGGCTTTAAGATCTAATGAAATATGCTTCACTATGTTTTGGACTTGCTTGGGAACTCTCACTACTTTCTTGCTTTTAATTTCTACCTTGTGGAATGGGAATCTTTATCCTATGCCTGGCCACCATTGCATTTTGGAAGCATATCATTTGTCTGGTATCATAGGTTCACAGTTGGAGAAATTTTCCTCAGGAAGAATTGTATCTTGAATCTCACCCATATTTGATTTAGATGATATTAGATATGATTTTTGAACTCTAGACTTTAGAGTTATTGCTAAAATGAGTTAAAAGTTTTGGGACTGTTTGGATGGAATTTTAATGTATTTTTCATGTGAGAAGGACATGAATTTGCAGGGCCAGTGGTGGCTATGGACTGAATTATGTTCTCTCAAAATTCATATACTGAAAGTCTAACCCCCAATGAGATGGCGTTTGGAAATGAGGCGATTGGGATGTAATTAGGTTAGATGAGATCATGAGGGTGGGGTCTTCATGATGGGATTAGTGCCCTTATAAGAAGAGATTCTAGAGAGCTGGCTTCTTTCTTTCTCTGTCATGTGAGAACACAGCGAGAAGGTAGATATCTGTAAACAAGCAAGAGAGCTTTCACCAGAACTTGACCATGTCAGCACTCTGGTGTTGGACTTCCCAGACTTCACAACTGTGAGAAATGCTTCTGTTGTTTAGGACACCCAGTCTATGGTATTTTGCTATAGCAACTTGAATAGACCAACATATGTAGTTTAGTTTTAGGTTTGAGATTTGCAGATTTGCTGTATCCTGACCATATATTGGCAGGCACAGATATACCAGCTGAGAATTAATTTGGAGGGACAAGATAGCTGAGCTTGTAAGAATATGGGGAGTTAGTGTGGGTGAGCCTTAATTAGTAGCAAACAGTACAGAACTAGGCAGATATATTTCTCCCTTTTAATTCTCTACCATGGAATATCCAGCAAACATGCCCACTGAGCAACCTGTTGGGTCTATTCCAGCCCACAGTGTTTCACTTCTTACCTCACTTCTCTTTTTTTTCCTTTATCTTATCACAGGAGTTGATATCCCTCTAGGCAGCAACACTTTAGTCATTGCCTCAGTCATTTAGTCTTCTTTCTAGAGGATCCATGCTAAGGAACACATTTTTTATAAAGATGATATATTTTTATTTAGATAGAAAAAGTCCAATGATCTTTTAGAAAACAAAAATGACATATATAAAACTAATCAAACTGGGTCATTCTTATATTCTGAGGTGAGACTGAGATGGCTATTCAGATACCATTATCTCATAGAAAGTAAGCAATAAAGTTTCCAATTATATCTGTAAATAAAATGTATACTGAAAAATAAAATGTACTTAATTGGACTTGAGGTTTTTAGACAACTATACCCAAATAATGTGAATTAATGACAAAGTATAAACTTGATGGAAGGTCTCAAGTATAGAGTCCCTGAACAGATTCATTTTAATGTTTACCACTGACATGCATTTATTTTAAAAACTAAACTGAATGTGCAAATAAGAGGCAATGGAGAGAAGTATTAATATTATAGATAATAAAATTCAAAATCAAAATGGTCTTTTTCTATAATGTCAAGTATCTTCAAATTATAGTGAATGCTAAAATGTGTTGGCAATGTTAATTTTAACAAACATATATTCTGAAGCCCCACACTATGGTTCAGAAATCCCAATGTGCAAAGAACTGGGTAGAGAGAAATGGTTTCAGAAGGGAAGATTAAATCTAGGGATTTTTTAAATTGCAAAATCAATGTGAACACCTTTAAAAATTTAACCCAATCTTATACTCTATTAATAGAAGCACTTTTTCCAGAAGACCCAAAAGAAATAGTTTGCCATGCTCTGTCTTGTAAGACATTTTTCATGAATGCTGTGTACAGCTGTGGGAGCCACTGTGAATTAGAACACTGTTAAAATGGTCAACATATTTAGAAACATTCAGTCTGAAAGATTAAGGATCTGAAAAACATATCACATGACAAGTGAAAGGACTAGGAATATTTACCCTGGAGAAGCAAAACCTTGGGGGAGTTGACCACTATCTTCAAATAGTCAAATGCTATTATTAGAAAAAGATATAGACTTATGTATTTCAGGCCATTCTGAGCAAAATTTCCAATGGTAATGTTCAACAACAGAATGAGACACCTTATGTGGCAATGGCCTCTCTATGACGTCTCCAAATAGAGGCTGAGTAACCACATAATCCACATGCTATGACTCTGCATTATGGATGGAGTGGTGGAACAATGACCACTGTGGTTTCCTTTACCTCTAAGTTGCCTTCTGGAGGATCCTTAAACATCCTTCCTTAATTTTGAAATTGTGGAGATTTAAGGTCATAGAAACAACCTGTAAAATGTCAGTTAAAACACATCATCATGTGAATATGACCTCAGTAAATTATTTTTTAAAGTAATTAAAAAAACTCTACACATCTTCAAAGCTAACACAACTTTTGTATTTTAAATGTCATGGGCAATAAAGAAGCATTAATATTCAGAAAGAGAAAATGTACCATGCTGACATAACTAGCAGAAATGAAATTTGATTCAAGTGGGGGGAAATATGTCTGAATTTTTTTATCAAAGTGGGTCTATCACAGCTAAGGTGGGGACTCCCAGGGGCAAGAGGGTAGCCCAGGGATTTCATGTCCTAAAGCAACAGAGAATGATAAAACCAAGAGTGTGCAAAGCCCAAAACCTCTATGGAAAACCTAGGTCACCAAAGCGAGGGCTGGAATCAGAAAGACTATGCAATGAAAAGACAAAACAAACAGGTATCAGAAATGAAGTGTGGAGCCAAGAATCTGGCTTGGGAGATAAAAACAGGGTGTGAGTAAGAGCCAAGAATTAGGTTCCCTTGATATCCATTTAGATGATGTTTTCGGAACATTAGGTTGGAAGTTCATAGCATAAAAAATGTAAAATAAACACAAGAGAGAGAATTTGTTTTATAAACTATTCTTTTAAAAGACTTAAGTATGAGATAATGCCCTTTGTTTTATCCCTTTTTTGGGGTGGTGTTTATATATCCTCTCTTTTTATGAAATAATGATAATTGTAAATAATTTTGTTTTGTTTGTTTAATGCTGTCACTGGCAATAGGAAATGCTAACAAACCTCTTCATTAGTTTTCCTTTTAATTCCATCAGCCTGTGAAATTAAAAAATATGGAAGTGATTGTCTCAGAACATCCATTTGTGTTTGTCATTTGATTTTGCAAGGCGGTCGGAGTGATGTGCTAACTTTGGACTAAAAAAAAGTTGAAAAGTATCAATTCACCAGGCAAATGCAAAAATGCAAGAAAAATGAAAAATAAATAAATAAATAAATAGAAATTATTTTCTTAATACCATACAACTTTATTAATATTTAAATATTCAAAATTTAAAATGGTTTCAAAATATCATAAAGAGTATACACAGCTTTTGTTTTTACTATGTTTATTAACTGTTTTGATGAATGCATGGTAACTAGTTTTATTGTTCTGTGAGTAGTACATGGTCATTTACAAAATGCAAAAAAGGAAAAATAAAAAATTGAAGCTAATAATTTTCAATATTTAAATATGGCATACTCCAAATATTAACTATCATTACCCGGAAATATTTCTATTGATATATAAGAATTCTTAATATTTCAATCTCAAAATATGTCTATGGCATAAAATTATACTTTTAATCATGATTATAACAAGTCCTCCTGGGTACTTATTCTAACCAATGTATCAACTCTTTTGAGAATTAAAAAAATCATGAATATGAACTTTATGTACATTTATACTGGTAAAATTTAAAGGGCAGTGCATTAGCCATTATGCCACAAACAAGCTTTCTTTTTCTAAGCCTGTTTCCAAATCTCATTATGAAGAAAAAAATGAAACAATGAATAATATACAACTGTGAGTTATTTTTTTCATTGAAAATTATATCAATCATGTCACATACTAAAATGAAATCAAGTATAATTTAATTTAACAATATTCCTTAGCAAATGAATAAAAATGCGTACCAAGATCTTGCAGTGTTTTTCATTATTTTCAATTTTCATTGTATGTAAGTGTATTATAAAACAGTTCTGATTGATAGCATACCAGATAATACATTGCTTATTCTCATTTCTATCTAACCACCAGTATTACAAACATACATATCAAAAATGAAATTAACATGACATATAGCATTCACATAAACCATAAAAATATCATTTCTGCAAGAGCTAAATTAGAAGCTCAAAAATAATGAATGTCATTTTCTTATATTAATATATTGCAAATTAAGAAAGCAGCATGTTAAGTATAAATCTTCCTTTATGAACTGCCTTTGTGAATGGAATAAATTATTGGTGACTAAGTTGTTTTAAAAATAACTTTGCATTCATTATTTTAAATAATATTGAAGAAAACCATCATACCAGCTCACCATAGTACTTCAGCCTGATAATGCAAGTGTCATCCAATAAAAGCCAATTTATCATATAGCATTTATATTAAGTCATTACATTTTTCACATGTTTCTCCTAATCCTTTGCCAAAATCTGAGGAAGAAATGGAATCTTTTCTCTGCACAATTTCCCCCTAGCAGACTGCCATTGCCAGCAGCAGTAGTTTAATAATAGAAGCTCAGTGACTCTTAAAGTATTACTGGCGTTAGGCAGCACAGAGCCTGAGGTGAACAAAGAGGTCACTTAGGGTCATTCTGCTCAATACATCTACAGTAATATTTTGCTAGTTCTCTTGTCCATGGAGTTGGAAGTTTAATGTGTTCTCTCAGATACCTGAGTATTCCAGAGGTACCCAAATCTGACTCTGAGCTTCTTCACCCAATATAGTTGTTTAGAGTAGCATCTTTAGCTCATACACTTATTTCTGTTCTGCCTGGTACCAATCCAAATGGGGAAACCAATACTATTCCTTAATTTCTGCAGAAGTCATGCACTCATTTATTTTTGTGTCTAGCAAACTCTTCTAAAAACTTGCAATATTAGAAGTACTTGCATCACAGAAACACAACTTAACATTTAATATTAGGCAGTCTTATTTCTCAAAGAAAAGACCTCCTTTCTTAGTCTTTTCCTCTTCCATTGCCTTTATCTTATTACTAATTCTTGGTTTTTAAAAATCTATAACCTCAAGGAAGTAAAATAGAAATAGTTTACTTTTGTTAATGCATATTAGTTCAAATTTCTCTTAACACTGCCTATGATAGTAACTATAAAAGCAACATCAAATTAATTCATTTAAGATTTAATGGTGTTTCTCAGTTTAAAGGTTCCCATCTAAAATTCAAAATCACTTGTAATAATAAAAGCTTAAGTTTCTATGATTCAAATATCCCCTGATGAATGACCACAATGGGGAACAAATTCTCTAGAAATGATTCCAGGGAAGTAGCTCCTACCAAAGAATATACATGTTTCAGGCATAAGCCAAGTCACAGCATACAGGCATAAATCAAAGTTCATGAATCCTAGTTGTATGTGTGTTCATCTCAGTCAAATATTCTTACCTTTCCCTTATATGTTCAACTACTGAGTTGTAAGGAAAATCAGTTAAAAAGATGTCCTTAAAGTTCCAATAGTTTCACCAACAATTTACTGAGATATATATTCTTTTCTCCATTTCACCATTAGCTACTCAAAAAACAGGCAGGTTGATATACACTGTAAATCATGAAGGAGAATCAGAATCCAGAATTAGCATATCCCCATAAACAACTGGAAAACTAGAAAGATATAGAGAAAAAAATAACTTTCAGGTATTGGACTGCAGGTAGTGTAGGGCTGTGATGCTAGAGCAAAACAAATGAGGTAAACCTTGTAATATTATACTTCCTACCTTGAGGCAATTTCTGGACAGCAGCAGAGAAAGGAGTGACCCAAAAAGAGTCTCAAGAAAGAGCTCAAATTTCAGAGAGGCAAAGTAGGCTAAACTTCCAGGGTAGAGTAACTGAGAGATAAAAGTTATGCACAGAAAACTTTCCAGAAATTCATGCTTGGGTCACTTTATATCTGTGCCTGAAAACCATAGGTAGGGGGAAATCTCATAAGGCCAAATCAGCAAAAACTTCTAGAGAAAGAGCAATTGCAGAATGCTATCAGATGAAAAAATTTCAGAGCTCACATAAGGCCAGGAATCATTCACATTCCCAACAGCCAGAGTAAAAGGCCCCAGTGAACATAAAGTGTATTCATTTAAACTATATAAAGGTTGGGCACTAGAAGTGGGCCTAAATTAAATGCTATTCTATACTTATCCTAAGAAACTTTAAAACAAGCCTCAAAATGATCAAACTGATATATAAGTTAAACTTATTGCTTACCAGAACAAAATCCAGCACTCTTCACAGGAAAACAACAAAATCTAGGCATTCAATATTATAAAATTTAAAATGTCTACAAATCTCAAAACTTACATTATAAGAAAAAAAAGTGACTATGTATGGTGATGGATGTTAGACTTACTGTGGTGATCATTTTGCAATACATACAAATATTGAATCGTTATGTCGTGCACCTGAAACTATGTCAATTATATCTAAATAAAATTAATTACATCTAAATAAAATAAAATGCCTAGCATCCAACCAAAAAGAGTATATAAGCGAAGAAGAAGGAAAATTGTGGCAAATAACTAGTTACGAGTATGTGTTTTCCTACATATAAGAACAATAAATTACTATACACAGCAGTAACAGTAGTATAACTTTGTTCAGTTTCCAGGACCTGACTCCAATGTGTGTAAGTATGTGCTTCCCACACATAACACCAAGCAATTCTCAAACAGCAGCAGGGTGTCCAAGACCTCAACTCAATTCTGATGCTTCTGCCCAGACACCACACCAGATTCCCCTGGTTAAGGACTCTGTCCTATAAGACTGCCCTCCACCCCCGACTCCAGATGCCGGGTCACAAGCCCCCAGGCAGTTAACCTGTGCTTCTGACCTGCTGGTTACAGACTGGAGGTCCACCTTGGGTTCAAATAACTTGCTAGAGCGGCTGACAAACTTAAGAAAACACTTATGTTTACCAGTTTAATAAAGGAAACCATAAAGTATACAAGTTGACAGCCAGATGAAAAGATACATAGGGCAAGGTCCCAAATGAAGGAGCTTCTATCCTCGTGGTGCTTGGGGCCTGGGTCAGTGGTGTGTGGGGTCATTCTGGTTCCCTAAGCATAGAAGCTCTCCCTGACTGAGAAGCAGGATTCAACAGAGCAGAGACCAATAAGCTCTTCCCGGGGGCTTCTGTGAGGGCTTCATTGCATAGTCATGATTAACTAAAGTACTGGCCATTGGATGATTCAACCTCCAACCACTGCCCTTGTGGGGAGGGAAGTCCAAAAGTCTCTCATTAACATGACTAAACACCCATTTCACATTTAAGACTCTGCAGTGTTTTCAGGAACTATGGAATGAAGACCACATATACCTGGGAAATACATTTGGTTATCTGAATGATCAAATATATATTTCTTATGATGCATAATATCACACTAGTAGAAAATTCAATCAGTAAAGACACACTTGGACATGACAGAAATGGTGGAATTAAAACATAACGATGTTTAAACAGTTGATTTAAATGTGCTACATATACTTCAAGGATGTAAGGAAAAAATGAAAATAATGGGAGAAATGGAAGAAATAAAAAAGAACCAAATAGAACTTCAAGAGATACCAAAATAAAATTTCTTAAATAAAAAGTTCATAGGATAAGAATAACAACAGATTAGACAATGCAGAAGTGAAAATCAGTGAACTTAACTTGAAGACAAAAACACAGAACTTTCCAAAATGAAGTCCGTTGTTCACCAGTGCTCCTTGTTGCCAATGTCTCAGAAATCCCTGTCATGGCATTTCTTGGAAGCTCAAGAGAGACAGTCAGTGGTTCTTGCTAATCAAAGTCCACTTTTTGGAAAAGAATATGAATCTTGAGACCCAATGGCTTGTCTGAATTTATTAAAAGTGAAAATATGCAATGAGAAAAATAAATAAATATATGTATATATGTCATATATATATATATATATATATATATATATATATATATGTACACACACACACCACACACACATATACATATATGGCTATTCAAAGTAAAAACAGTAATAATAGTAATGCATTGTGGAGTTTATAACCTATGTAAATTTAAAATATATGACATTGTTAAAAATAAGGTGGATAGTATATGAAGATTCATACTTTACATGTGAACTTGTATAATATTATTTGAAGGTAGACCATGAAAGTTAAAAGTTTCATGTTGTGAATCCTAGAGTAATCACTAAAAGTAAAACAAAGAAGTGTAGATAATACACCTGTCTACACTAGTAGTATAGATATACGTAATCATAAAAATTTCACACCTGTCTACACTAGTAGTATAGATATACGTAATCATAAAAATTTCAAAAGAAGGCAGACAATAATGGAAAGAGGTACAAAAACAAATGGGACAAATAGAAAATAAACAGTGACATGGGAGATCTAATTCTATCTCTGAGGTAATCACATTATTTTTAAATGTTCAGAATACACCAACTAAAAGGCAAATATTATGAGATTGGAATGAAAGGAAAGACTCAACTGTATGTTATCTATAAGAAATTCACCTTAAATATAAAAATATTGATTGAAAGCAAAGGGAAAAGTTATGTAATGCAAAAACTAATTATAAGAAAGCTGAAGTTGTGCTTAAAGTAAGACAAGATCATACCAAGAGATAATACAAGAAATAGAGAAATCACGTAATGTTAAAGTGGTCAATTCATTAAGAAGAGGTAAAAAAATAAATGAATAAATACGTATATGATCTAGTAACATAGTTTTAAAACACATGAAGAAGAAAGTGAAAGAACTATGGAAAAAATAAAATCATAATTCTGTTAGAGCTATAATTATGTTTAGAGATGTCAGTATTCCATGTCCTATATGAATCAGCAGAGAAAGGAGGCAGAGAAATCAATAAAGATATACAAGACCTGGAAAAACACCAAGAACCCACTTGGCCTAATTGACACAGATAACACTCTGTCCATTAACAGCAGAATATACTTTATTTTCAAATTCATGTTGAATGCTCAAAAATATATACCATATACTGACCCACAAAGCAAATCTCAATAAATTTAAAGAAACAAAATCATGCCAAGTATGTTTGCTGACCATATGCAATTAAATTGAGCAATAAAATGAAACCCTTTATTCCCAAAATATTTAGAATTAAACACATTTCTAAATAAATCACAGGTATAAAATGAGTGAAAGTGAAAACTCAGTATAATATAATTTGTGGGGCATAGCTGTGGGCTAAAAGCAATAATTTAAGGTTCTACCTAAAGAAGCTAATTAAAGAAAAGCAAATTAAAACTAAGGTAATTAGAAGGAAAAAATAATCAGCATAAGAGCAGAAATCAGTAAAACAGAAAACAGAAAATAATAGACAAGATCAATCCAAAAGACGGTTATGAACCTCTAGAGCTAGACTGGCTAAGGAAAAGGAATGAGAGAGAACACAACTCAGCAATGTCAGGGACAAAACGAGGAGGCATTGCTAGAGGTCCTACAGACATTAAAAGGGTAATGTGAATATCACAAACAACTTTATGACCATTAATATGGCAAGTTATATGAAATGTCATGTGTCATCCTCAACCAGTCATTTTAAAGTTATGGAGTGCTTTCACTGGCTCACCTTTGGTTACGTGTTTACCTCTTGCATTGGAGGTTCAGATTCACTCAAAGCATATGCATTATGGAAGTAAAAGAGGTAAGGAGTAGCCCAAGAAAACATGTCTACTCTACCACCGTGGTCCATGTTTAGCCATACTATTTCATCTTTGGCATTTGTACCATCGGTTAGTCCTTGTTTAAGTCCAGTTCTCTATATTTAAAGGCCGTATCTTTCCTAACTAGGAAGAATATAGGAAATTAGCTAAGGAATGCCTTGCCTAGCTACTGCTCCACGATCTTTTCTTTTTGCTGGTCAAGGTCATTTGATATCTTCTACCATTCTTGATACAAATTGATAATTGATGAAAATTAAAAACTTGCAAGTCTAGCTCTACTCCAAATTCTAGGGCCAATCTTGAACTTGGTCACTGGAAAGTTAAGAAGTTAAATTTTCTTAGCCTGAAGTTCCTCAAGATGACTGCTCTTTTTTGACGCTTCAGACCGTGTACATCTTCGCTGGCATTTTCTTTGTTCCCGACATAATGGCCCAATAGTGTACTCAAGACCCTATAAGCTAGGAAAATGGCTCTGCCTAGGTCTTTCCAGTACTACTATTCTCAACCCTCAACTCTATAATGGACTCTATCCTATAAGACTGGACAACTCTGAAACCAACTCATATACTCACAGTCACTGAGCTTTGCAGTCCTACTGAAATCTTCTAAGATGTTCCTGACTCTCTTTAACAGTCTGGACATCATACATTATCAAGACATAATTAAAGGCTCTTCTCTTTTACTGAGAATTATTAAATGACCTACCTTCCTGGAAGCATTATTTCTGAAAATAAATTGGACTAGAATATAAGGAATATGAAGTACCCATTCTATACAGTATAATCTGCATGATATTTTATTTGGCCATTCTTTCAAACTACCTGAAAACATCTTAAAGTGAGAAACTATGACCATATTAACATGAATATGCCTGACTGAATGTTTGTACTCCCCAAACTTCATATGCTGAAATCCTAAACACCAAGATGATGGTGTTAAGAAGTGGGTCCTATGGGAAGGGATTAGGTCTTAAGATCAGAGCCCTCAGGAGTGGGATTAGTGCCCTCATAAAAAAACAATCCCAGAGAGATCCCTTGCTGTTCTGCTGAATTAGGACACATTGAAAAGATGGCCATCTATAAACCAGAAAAGAAGATCTTTCAGCCCTCATCAGATACTGTATCTGCCAACACCTTGATTTTGGACATTTCAGCCTCCAGAACTATAAGAAATAAATTTATGTTGTTTATAAGCCACTCAATCTATGGTATTGTGTTATAGCATCCAAGACAGACTAAGACAACTAATCTCCATGGATTCATTAGTTATGTGTTCCAGACTTCACCATAAAGCAAAGATCTGATTAAATCGTTGCAGTATAAGGATTCTGCCCAATAAAGAAAAAAGAAAGTTGTCGCCTGTAAAAATCAATTGGGTGTGCTACAGTTCAAACATATCTCATTAAATCTACATAAAAGATCTCTTTGAGTTCAGGACATTATGGGAAACAAAAAGATTCATTAACAGAACTTCACACCTCATTGATTGAATTATACACAATTTACTGACAATTATATTAAGCATGAATATATACAGCGTTCAGTTAACAGTTACAATTATATTGAGCTTTTCATCCCCAGCCCAGTGCTTGGCATATAGCAGGCATTCAATAAATCTCATTAATGATCAAAATATTGAATGCATGATGAAATAATATATTCTGGTATTAAAAAAACCAGCTCTATATTATAAGACATTGTTGAAGGCTATAAGTAAAGTGAGAGTGTTGTGCCTATCTTCTAGCTCTGTTTCATAGACCCTTCTTTTATAGTTCTAGTTGTGTAGCTGTATTCTTTTAAACCAATTTGTCTGCTTCAGTTTCCATGTTGCTCTAAACTGAACATTCTGTCATCAATTTTTGTATGATAAATTTAGAAAGCTTTCTCTGATATTACTTTAACTATATATGAGGCTCCCTGCTTCATCACTTGGATTCAAAGCTGAATCACTTAAATCAAATTTGAAAAAGTCAAACACTGATGTGGTGACACTTTCTTTTTTGGCCAAACTCTAGCAAGGCTTCTACCAGCTCATGACTATGTTTCTAGGATAATAACTCCTAAAATGTTGCCTGACCAAGTTCAGTGCTACCAAAATCATCTGCTCTTTCTTCTAGCCAAAGCTTGACTATGGGTTCCTGATCACCTTTTTCAGAGCATTTACTTTAGAAAATTTGCAAATGTAAATCTTCTCTCTTCCCTTTTAGATGGATCTTCTACAACCCAGGAATGTCTTTCTCAAAGACCTGGGGGCCATCTTTTTGAAATGTAATCATCAAGATAGGGCCCCTGTCTCCCAATTCCTGTGCTAGGGTAGAAGCTTAGCTTCAGTAAGGACCAATTAGCAAATTCAGCGGGCCTAATCACGTTGATCAAACTTCCCCTATCCACCACCAAGGTCTTTGAGTAATTTTTCTTTAGCACCCCAGCATTTTAAAAGGTCTCCCAACTTTTGTTTCAGCAGAGGTGGCCTTAGTTTATACTTAGCTGAGGTCTGTCCCCTACTGCAGCAGCCTGCATAAAATCTGTCTTACCACCTTTAACAAATATCCGGCTCTGCTTGTCTTACAGTGGCCACTTTTACAGTGGCTCAAGTTCCTTGTCTCATCTACCTTCTACTTCAGTAAGACAATTTAAATTATCAGTGGTAATCTCTCTCAGCTTTCTGATTCTCAAACATATTTATGCACAGACACAAACTTTGGCCTTTCTCTTCCGATTTCAGAGGTAGTGTTTCCTGTTCAAGGCCAACACATTTACATATGCTCTGATATTCAATTATTTTTCCTTCTGCCGGGGCCTACCTTTATCAATTCCCCCTTTTATATATCACACCTCCTTTGACATGGCTTCTTCTCAGACCATTAACATACTCAGCGGCTTCTATTCTGAAAAAATTTTAAACTTTCCCTGATGCTATGATCCACTTCTGTTTCCATCAGTTTGTGCTCCTTCTCTTCTCCATGATTCCTCCATAAATTATTTCCACTTTTCAACTCCCATTTTTAAATACCCACCCATTTCTCATTTCATTGAAACAGTCTCTTGAAAAATCTCAGGAAATTTCTCTCACTAATTATTACTAGTTTCTGAAATGATTATCCCAAGGGAAACTGTTCAGCCCCTATTTTATTGGGCCTCTGTGTTGCATTTAGATGTACAGACCTTTAACACATTCCTGAAATGCTTCATTTACTCTCCTGACTCTGAGGCTATATACTCTGCATTCACTTTCATTCTCCTTGATGGACTAGTCATAGTTTCATTACTTATTGTAAAACTAAGTGAAATAAAAGCAAAAAAAAAAAAAAAGGAGGTCTACCCTAAAAAGTTAATTATATTTACCAAATAACCAACACAATTAATTTTTCAGAAATAAAAATATTAAAAAAGAAAAAATATTCAACCAAGAAACATCTAAAGGGCATGAAATAGAAAAATCAGAAGTGGCTAATCTTTGACCATTATACTTGAACAAAATTCTATTTAGCAAAATTTTAAATTAAAAATAACCTGTATCCATGTTTGAGCATATCAATGATTCTGGTATTCAAAATTTCTTCAGTTTCAAGCAAGAGAAACCTAACTCAGATTGGCTTAAACAATAAATCAGCTGACAATTTTTAAAAGTTGTGGAAGTGATGCTGCAGGGTTCAACTGGGCAAAATGGGCCGTATCTCTCTCTCAGCTCAGTTTCTCTAAGTGTCAACTTCATTTTTTGGCCAAATATCCCCAGCTTGTAACAAAAATGTCTATCAATTCAGACAATATCCTGCCAGTTAAGCAACCTTTCCTGAAGGAGATGATAGTTCTCTCAATATAGTAAATAGATGTTTCAAGAAGCGTTCTAATTGGCCTGGCTTTTCCATCCTAAAGCATGTACTCTGATCAAGGGGATGCAGAACTCTAATTGGCCAGTTTCGAGTCAAAATCTCAGTCAATGGTATGAGGAAGTTGTCAGCTTCATCTCAACATTGTGGATTAAGAATAGTGGAGAATAGTTTCTCCAAAGGTAAATCAAGGTGCTGTGTGGCCAGAAAATTAATCAGTGATGATACTTTATATCTGGTTTTTTAATCCTCTCAATGACAGAAATTAACCATACTTTATATTCAAAGGGATTAAATCCAAAGCAAAAAGTAATATTTGACTTTAATTTCTATTTCCCTTTCTAAGTTCAATATTCTCTCCACTATGCAATAGGAATAAAAGACTACATTTTTCAGAATATGAAAGAAAAACAATTTACTGAAAGCTAAAATTTATGCAAATGCAAGAACATAATTTGCTGTTCTAACATGTTCAGAATTTTACAGTGGACATCAAAATAGAAAGAGGTATTAAGACAGTCACAGAGTGAATATTTTGACTTGACAACTCTCTACCCTGATACTGGCTTTAACACATATAAAAATCTCCCCATATGGTTCAGGAATTATTCCTACCTCACTCATGCCAAAGTCTACAGGTAAGAAGCACCAACCTGCTGTACAAAGCTTGATGTCATAACATCACCATGGCAACAACATTCCTGATAGACAAATTTTGTCCTGAAAATTAATTGGCTGCAGTAACAATTTTATGTGCCAACACTGGCGAACAGTACAAATCTACGTAAGACCCCTGACAATCTTCCAGTACTCATTTCCACTAAATGCACAGATCTTACTAAGAAAAATTTTTTCTTAGTAAACCTTCTATTCCTAGGGTATCTTGTGGGACACGCCCATTTATGACATGTACTATAAATTGTATTCAGTAGGTGATCTTTCCACATATTGGTTCTCAGCCAATATCTTATTTTTTGACCTATTTTAATGTCTATTAGTTGCCTGCAGATTTACACATAATAAAAATGTCTTGAGAAAGTGGATATGGAATAAGTATAGATAAGAAAGTCCACCTAAAATATATTTTAAAGGAGGAAAAATGTGTGTTTTCAGTCTAACATGTGGTTGAAGCTCTCAAGTCCCAGCTGAGAGGAACAGGAGTTCATTTCATTGAGAGATGGCAGGGTGCAGTGGAAAAAGCACAGACTCTGGGATGAGATGAACTAGCATTTAAATTCTAGCTCTGCTGACTGATAGACATGTAAAAATGGTGAAGTCTCTTAACACCCTTTAATCTGTTCCTTCATATAAAGTAGGGTTTGAAAATATCCAAGTTTTCTAAAATTTTTCAGAACATATGAGATAATGTAGATGAAGTTCTCAGCATACAGTAGGTGGTCAAACATAAAAGGCAAAGAAAAGCAAACCATCACTGTTTATGAGATCCTCTGTATTATGTTTTTGCCAACACCTGAGCTCCTAAATTTTGACTACTCCCTCACTTCTGACAGGTTGGAGCCTGGATCGATGGTCTGAATCTGACACAATTATCACACTAGAATCGTGGCACCTAGAATTATGTTTCCCTGAGCCAGGCCATGCCCCATACTCTGCTCACAGATCAGCAATTATGGGTCCTGCTCATTCATATCTGATCTTCTTTGTCCACCCATTACTAGCCCTGAGGGCTTGTTTGACACATTCTGCATGCCCTGATTCATAGCCAAAAAGGGACACATAGTGCTGACAGAAGAATCACACAAGTGCCCTGGGACCTGGACATCACGGCAAAGGAAGCTGCATTCACCACTGGCTGTTCATCGCCATTTTGAGCCCTGTGGTCAGGGTCCCCCTCTGATTCCTAGTGCCTTGGCTAATGGCGGCTCAAATCTCACAGGCCTCCATTCCAGGTCTTCTCTTTTCTAGATGCTCCTTCCCAGTGTGACTCTCTAGGTTCACTTGACGAGAAGCTGATCTCACTTTATGGCTTTTTAGAGAATATGAATAAACTCCTCACAGCAAGCTCTCAATAAATTACCTATTTTAACATATCTTTATTTGATAGAGTTGGAATTCTAATAAGATAATTCTCTGAAATTTAAAACAAGAGGAAAGATTCTCAGCATATTGCTATCCTCATAGCCAAAATACTGCACATGCATTCTTTTTCTGAGTATAATTTCAGTGTAAGAAACAATTCTCTGTGCTTAATAAGAAAAATATTATCAACTGCTAATTTTTATATAGAGTTTAGGGAGTGGGATCTTAACAGAAACACCCATTTGTGACGTTGGAGATGGTGCTCTTTTATTCTTTTAAAGTTCATTTGGTTGCAAGTAACAAATCACAGGAAGTAGTTGCAGTTTTCATAAACCTAGAAATATGAGTCATATTAGAGGGGAGGGAACAATAAAAGATAAGATAGAAGAAAAAACTTACCCACAATAACATGTATGATGAGAAGCTGGAGATTAGAATTAAGTGTCCTAAAGTTCTCATACAGAATTATTAATATTAGACATTAGCAAATTACACATGCACATTAAAATTTAACTGGCAACTTCTAAAAAAATTAAAATTGTATATATAATTTCCAAACAAAGAGAACAGAAAAATAAATCAATCCAATGAAGGCAAGATAGGAAAGGGAAAAAAAGAATAAATAGAAAGCACTATATGAGATGTGAGAATTAAGTCCAAATACCCACAGAAAGCATAATAAGTATAAATGAACCAAAGTTGCAGATTGAAAACAAAGATTATCACAGGAGATAAGTCCATATGCTGTTTATAGGGATCATAGCACACTGAAAGGATGAGAAAGAAGGAAGAAAGCTAGTGAAGCTGTATTTTATCAGACAAAATAATCTTTATGGCAAAAGCATTCTTAGTGATAAAAATTGTTAATAAGTAGTACAGTGAAGCAGTTCTAAAATGACTTTAGATATATTATAGAATAGAACAAATAAGTAAATGTGGTGTTGGGAGCCAGGTTTCTTGCAGTGATAGAATTCACAAACACACACAGCACATATATTCATGCAAAGTATATATATATATATATATATATATATATATATATATATATATACACATATACACACACATATGCTCATGTAGACATGCATATTTTAGAAATCATGGAAAAGAGAAAATCACTTATATAATATACATATAATATAATAATTCACATATAAAATACTTGGAATCAAATAAGGCCATAGTTGAAATATAATCACATTTAGAAGATAAGAAGAGAATATTTTGAATTACTATACCAACTAATTTGGAAACCTGACAAATTTTAATTTCCTTTAAAATTACTTGTCAAACATAACTTAACAAGACATTGAAAACCTGAAAATATTTGAAACCAGAAATAGAATTAATAGCTAAATTCTAATCAACCTCCTCTGCCCAGAAAATCACCAAGACTTTAGGGTTTACTAGTAATTTATGCCAAATGTTGAACTGCTTTTGTAAACTTTTCCAAATAAGAAAAAATGAGCAACTATTCACTAAATTATTGTTTGAGGACAGCAAAATCTTAAAACCTAAAATCAGACAAGAACAGTCTGAGAATGGAAAATTACAGGCTAATCCTTCTCACAAATAATGCACATATCCTAAATAAAATGTTAAGACAAACATATAAGAACAGAGTTCACCGTAAACAAGCTGAATGGATAATAGAGATGTTAGAATAGTTTAGAATTACCAAATCAGTTAGTATAATTTTCTACATTAAATCTGAAGAAGAAAATCATATAGCCATCTCAACAGCTGAGTGGAAGCACTCAATAAAATTTAACATCTGTTCGTAGAAAAAATTAAGTCTACAAAGAGACTTACATAACCTGATAAAAACATATCTACAAAAACATACAGCAAACATCACAACTAATGAAAAAAGCCCAACATTTCTTTAGAATCAAGAATAATAAAAATATGTTTGCAAATTTGCTACATAAAAGTAAGTCTTTTAAGAAAACAAGTGAATGAATAAATGAATGGCATAATTATATATGATAATTTTATGGAGAAAATTTAAACTTTTTGCAAGTATTAAGGATGATAAATAATGGATAAATACATCATGCTTATAGATAGGAAGGTAATTTTTAAGTATATTGATCCTTCTCAAATTGACATAAATTTCTCTAATTCCAAATCCTAACAAGATTTTTTCCATGGGAAACTATAATTTAATTTAAAAATTTTATAGCACAGCAAAAAATACAGAAAAAATATTCCAAAAAATTAATGATTGAAAGATGGAACATTACCTCACAAAATAGTAAGATTTTTTAAGCCAAATTAATTTAGGGAGTTAATAGGAATTTATTGATTTAAAATAATGCATTGATTTAAAAGAAAAAAGAAAAAAGGGCAGTAAGACACAACTCAGAGCTCAAAATCTTGTCAGTACATACAAAGAAATGTGACCTTCAAACAGCTGGTGAGCACTCTGAACCCCACCCTTCCCATAAAGCAGCTAAGCCCAAAGTAGGCTAAGCAAGTGCCCTGAGCCCTGATGGACACATGCAGCAGCCATGGCCGCATCATAGCTGGTTGGCATGAGCAGCCCACACAAGGGATGCCCACCGAGTGCCTGGCTCTGGTGGCCAAGGAAGACTGCCCTTCTGGGCCACACCGAACAGCTCCCACCAAGATCACTTCTTCAGGACTGAGGGGGGCAGCTATTTTGCCTAACACATAAAGATAAACAAAGAGAGTTGGGCAAAAGAGGGAGAAGAATATGTTCCAGACTAAAGAACATAGAAAATTCCCAGAAAAAGACTTTAATGAAACATAGATAAGCAACTAATCTGATGAAGAGTTCAAAGTTATTGGTCATAAAGATGCTCAATGATCTCAGGAGAACTGATGAACACACTAAGAACTTTAATAAGGAGAAAATAGATATAAGGAAGTACCAAACAGAAGTTTTAACTAGGCTGAAAAAATACACTAGAGGGGTTCAATAGCAGAATGGATGAAATAGAAGCACAAATCAGAGGTTGAAAGACAAAGAGTGGAAAACATCCAGGTGGAGCAGAAATATGAAAAAAAAATTAAAAGGAATGAGGATATCTTAAGGGACCTTTAGGACAATATCAAGTGGAATAACATTCATTACAGGCATCCCAGAAGGAGACGAAAGAGAGGAAGGGCCAGAAAAACTATTTAAAGAAATAATGGCTGAAATTTTCCCTAATCTAGGGAATGAAACAGGAGATAAGTCCATATGCTGTTTATAGGGATCATAGCACACTGAAAGGATGAGAAAGAAGGAAGAAAGCTAGTGAAGCTGTATTTTATCAGACAAAATAATCTTTATGGCAAAAGCATTCTTAGTGATAAAAATTGTTAATAAGTAATACAGTGAAGCAGTTCTAAAATGACTTTAGATATATTATAGAATAGAACAAATAAGTAAATGTGGTGTTGTTGGGAGCCAGGTTTCCAGTTCCAGGAAACACAGAGAATTCCAAAGAAGATGAACACAAAGAGAAACATACCAAGACACATTATAATTTAATGGTAAAAGTTAATGATAAAGACTGAATCTTAAAAGTAGAAAGAAAAAAGCAACATATCACAAGGGAAATCTCATAAGGCTATCCACAGATTTTTCAGCAGAACGTTCGCAAACCAGAAGGGAGTGGCATGGTATATTCCAAGTGATAAAGATAAAAACTGCCAACCAAGAATACCCAGCAAGGTCACCATCCAGAATTGAAGGAGAGATACCACCTCACATCTGTCAGAATGGCTATCATCAAAAGACAAGAAATAACAAGTGTTGGCAAGGTTGTGGAGGAAAAGGAACCATATAAACTGGCATCCACTATGGAAAACAGTATGGAGTTTCCTCAAAAAATTAAAAGTAGAACTACTATACAATCCAGCAATCCCATTTCTGGGTATTTATCTGAAGAAAACAAAAACACTAATTCTAAAAGATATATGCACCCTTATGTTCACTGCAGCATTATTTACCATAACCAAGATGCAGAAGCAACGGAAGCATCCATCAATAGATGAATGGTTAAAGAAGAGGTGGTACATATATACAATGGAATATTATTCAGGCATAAAAAGGAATGAACTCTTGACATTCACAACATGGATGGACCTAGAAGGTATTCTGCTAAGTGAAATAAGACAGAGAAAGACAAATGCCATATAATTTCACTTATATATGGAACCTAAAAAAACAAAACAAAACAAAAAAATGAACAAACAAAACAAAAGAGAAACAAACTCATAGATACAGAGAACAAACTGGTAGTTGACAGAGTGGAGGGGTCAGGGGATGGGTGAAATAGGTGAAGGGGATTAAAAGGTACTAACTTGCAAGTATTAAATAAATAAATCACAAGGATGAAAAGTACCATATGGGGAATGCAGTCAAAAATGTTGTAACAACTTTGTATGGCAACAAATGGTAGCTAGACCTGTAATACATTTCATAATATACAAAAATATCAAATCACTATCTTGTGTACCAATTAATATAATATGTAAATTATTATTAAATAAAATTAAGAAATGTGATCTTTAGCAAAGTGACATTGCAAATCAGTGGGGAAAGGGTGAACTATTCAATAAATGTGGGAAAATTCCATATAAAAAATTGAATTTGATCTCTACCTAACACTATACACAAAAACCAATTTCAGTTATATTAAACATGTAAACACAGAAGCAGAACACTAAAACTTTCAGGACATACTGTCACCTAGCTTTCCTAATACTGTCTGTGTGCTAGTTTGGTGCTGTCTGGCACCTCTTTTGTAAAGTAGCAGGTAAAACTACTCCAGCATTCACCTTAGCTAATGAGAAGCCCATGCAGAGTCAGGCCTGAGAATGAGGATCAAGTTAATTTGAAGTGGCAGGACAAGCACTGTAGTGTAGTTTAAGAATAAGATGTTTATACCACTTAGTAAACTAATGAAAACATATTGTGAACAACAGGGTTTTTCAATAAGGCAGATCAACTCCTGATTTGGTGGGCAGCCAATCAATAAAACAGACACACCTGCAGAGCAGGAAATAGCAACTGAAGATGCCATTGGTGTGTTCCAGCAGCCAACAGGGGTGTCTAGTAAATGGAGAAAGAAATTGCTACTTTTTCCAAAACTATGCTCCCATGTAAGGCAAGGAATTCTAAATGACAATAACATGACTTGGTTTCAACACATTCTGACTGCTGTGGTAGGTTTTCTCTAGCCTTTTACATTCCCCTTATTGGTTCTTTTTAATTGTACGTAAAATAGCTGATATATGCACAGAGGTACGGTGCATTTTATTTTCCAAATAGACAATGATAATGCAAATCTGGGCATGAAAGGAGTTACTCAGCTCTTAGAGATTCTGAGATGACCTTCATTCCTTTGAACTTTTGTAATTAGTCCCCTCATAAATAAAACCTCTTCAAATTATCTTAATTTGAGTGAGACATCTGTTTTCTTGGACTCTGATTCATACATCTATTTTTCCCCAGGCTTGGCAAAAAAATGTTTGATGGCAAAATCTATATGATTATCCACTGGTTGGTATACTCTGTCCTGGCTGAGGTCTCAAATTCTGAATCTTCAGAAAAGACACTAGAATTAGATAACCAGCAGCCTCCCAGCCCAGCCAACATAAACCCATAAGTATGTTTCTAGGAAGTAGGATGGAGGTAATGAAGTGAGTTCTTGGGAACTACAGTTCTACACGCAGGAGTATGTTCATATAAAACTTACATGTAATTCATTGATAACAGAGTGGAAGCAAGCCTATTAAGCACTATTTATTCCAGTAACAATCAGATTTGTTTCTTGCATAAACTTGAAAGTTTATATAAATAAGGAAAGTTCTCACTGTATCACATCTCTCTCCTTCATGGCACTTGGCATAGTGACAAGTTCAAATTATTTAAAAATGCACTTTTTTAGAACACAAATTTTTAGAAGCATGCTTGCTAGGTGATTTTCTGTAATGATGGATTGTGAAGCCACAGGCCAGGGTCCATCTCTGTATTTTCAGCACCTCTCCCAATGCCTGCCATGTTAAAAACACTCAATAAATATGTCTCAAAAAAGAGCCAACTAATGATAATATTATTATTAGCTAAATATATACATAAATTTAGATACACTGTCTCATGTAATCTTTATAACAACCCTATTTTAAGTATGAAATAACAGGGTCTTTGAGAACTGGAAAATGACAGATTCAGGATGTGAACCCAGGTCCATCTGGCCGTGCTGCAGCCAAGCTCTTATCTGTCTTATAATAAGATCCATGACCTTAATGGAAAAAGGGGAAATGGTTGGTACGGCAAGTTTCCAGAAACAGCAGGGGCTGGAAACAACAGAGTGAAAAGTCATTTTTAGCAAGTCCATCTGACACTGAACACAGAAGTGCTGAATTCCTGCCGATTTCTATTCCTCAATGGCAAATTGGAAACCACTTAAATATCCAAAATAAACTGTTATGTCAATTATGGCACATCTGTGTGATAGAATACTATTCAATCATTAAAAATCATGTTTTATAAGAATATAGCAAAATGTTCAAGATACATCATTAGGCAGAAAGGGCAGATTATAAATAGGCTATATATTATAACTCAGTTTTGTTAAAATTTATATTGCATATATTTTTCTAACAAATGATATACACACACACACATTTCAGAAGGATATACACCAAAATGTCAATAGTTGCATTATAGTTAACAGAATTATTAATGATCTTGATTTTGTTTCTATTTTTTAATTTTTCCATATTTTCTGTAATTATACATTTTCTATATACTTTAAAACTTTTGTAAATGTAATTTATGGATAAAAGAAACTAAAAAATTAACTGGTTTTTCTTTGTATGCTATTTTGTTTATTAATAATCTTTCTGTATTTAAAAAAATTAAAGCAACAAAAAAGATTTATAAGACTGAAATAAATTAAATTTTCCCCTCAGTATGCTTTAACAGCACTCATTGCAAATAGAACTATTCTGTGTAGTTCTGCTACATAAACTGATGTTCTTAGCAACTATTCACAACATATGTTCACAGTTGCATTAAATTTGGATTTTCAGTTATATACCAAATATATACCAAAAATAAGGATCCTAGAATAAACAGTTTGCTTCCTAACACCCTAGAGTCCCTAGGGAAGTACTAGGTTTATTTTCACAGCCAATTTTTTGCCTTTTGGCTACCCTGGATCCTGGCTTCATTCCCATAGTCTTGGCTCCTGCTAGGAGTCAACCAACTGCTGAAAATGCAGTGCCTTAGAAGCCAAAAGACTGGAAAAGAAGAGCTTGAAAAATGAGCCAGCCTGTCAGCTAGCCAACTGGCTATAATTGGTGGAGGGAGGCAGAACAGAAGCTCCTGTCAACCATCAAGGGATTCCAGGGTGGACCACTGAACATCTGGGACAAGCTGCAGGGAGTTCAGGGGTGGAACCATTCCAGACCTCAGTCCTGACTATAACCTAACTACAATTCTTTAAATCTGATTATGTTCCATAAGAGTCTTACATTTAATCTCCTCCTCTCCTAGTTCTTTCTCCTTTTTCACACCCTTCAATAGCAACTCTCATTCATTATGAGCATGTAATACAATCCTTTTCTGTCTTGTTAACTGGCCCAACAGAACATGAGTTAGTCTAGTTGCCTTGAAAGTCTACATCCAGTGTAGAGTGCAAGCCTGGTAAGTTTATAGATCCTAATGACTAGCAGGATGACCCTCAAACATCCTACAAACTCTATGGAAATCAGAGATCTTAGGAAGCCCAAGAGCTTTGCTAAAATAGGAGAGTTATCTCAGGGTCAGCTTTCCTCTGTTCATAGATGCAGAGTACTAAGCAACAAACAAAAGCAATGTTGAGCAAATATTTATAGAAATGCGGTACTGAGTAATACAGGCCAGAGAAAGAGCCTGTCCCAGGGATCAGAGGCAGCAATTCCAAGTACAACCTCCCAGAATCCCATCTCAAACGCAGGTGGGAGAAAGGCTCTCCCAACGGAATCGCTGGGTTAATACTAGCATTTCGTTTCATTTCCATTTCACAAGTGGACTCATTCTATGTATTACTTTACTCTTAATTCAGCCTTGGTCAAATATTTAATTTTAATACTACTCTCCCTCATTTGTGGGGATATTCACATAGAAGCATATGACATAAATATGTCAATATATTTAAAAGAAATATTCAAATGGAATCCTTGTGGTATTAGAACTGTTCAGTGCTTTGACTGGTGGCAAATACATGAATTTACACAGGTGATAAAACCTATAGAACTTAATACACATATTTACCAATGAGTACAGGTAAAACTGAGGTAGTCAGAATTTGATCTTTGGATTGTGTAGATGTCAATATCTTGGTTGTGATATTATGCTGTAATTTTACAAAAATATTACCTTTGGGGGAAACTAGACAAAGTGTAAGAGATCCTTCTGTGTAATTTCTTAAAACAGCATGTGAACCTGCAATTATCTCAAATTACAAATACTCTTTAAAAATAATAGAGAATCAAGCTGGCAACATGCTAACTGAGACATATTCTATTCCCCATCTTAAAAACATGTACTTCATAACTCCTTAGAATTCCAGGTTCAAATTTCATGTTCTTTCACTCCTTGGAGTTTTGCACAGGACTGTGGCTGCCCCAGGATATGCATGCATACATAGGGTACCCATCCCAGGTATACCCCATTTTTTTTACCTCAAGTCCCACCTGCACTACACAGGTGTATGGATACCTAGTGGTACATACAAGCTCTGTCCACACTCCTCCCACCTCTCAAGCACCCAAGCCTTGGCCATCTTCAGCAGGCTCACAGCACTAAAAACCTGAAATTCTGAAGCCTTAGATACTCAGAGTGATTCTGTGGGGCAAAGCTGAGGTGCTACAGTCTCTGGGGTGGGCATTTCTCCTTTGCCTTTCTAACTCTTTACTACTTCCAGAGACACATAGTCAGGAAAAGGTCTGGGTGGGGCCCAGAGCAGGGGCCTCTCCTGTCAAAGTCTAAGGGGGGTGTCAATAATTATTACCATTTTATAGATAAGAAAATTGAGAATTTCAGAAATTATACCTCACCCAACTGATAACTGCTAGTGGCAAGTTTCAAGCTAGAGCTGCTGGATTCCAGAAGCTTCTTGAAAACCTGAGCTGAAGTGTCCATTTTACTGTCTTTAAGATGGTCTACCAAGGGCCTTTCTATCTCCTCACAAATGTTGTAGTTATGAGCCAGATATATAAGTTGCCTTTCTCAGGATTTCCACCATTCATTTAACGGGAGAGATTAGTATTGAAATTGCATTCAGTGCAACAGGCCTACATCGAGAACCCATGTCACAGTCATTTAGACAGTGCTTAGTAAATGCAGGGTCAGCTCATTAATCTTGATTAATTCGTGTGTCAACTCTGCAACATAAAAAAAGATGCTAAACTGCTAAACTTAAATAAATGCATAATGTGATCACCACTATACAGAGTAATGCTTTAGAAAGCATTCCGGAGACACCTCTATGCATTTTGCTCTATTTTTACATTATTTCCAGAAATTCCTCTCTAGTTACTAAAGAATAAATTGATTAGGTAGAATGATATACAAAACCCAACTTTCCTTTCCCCAGCTAAGGAGATGGAAGAGAGACCGACAAAGTGGAAGGTGGATAGTGGAAAGAAATAGAAATGGAAGAGAACAACAAGAAGCTTAAAGAGCTAGAAATGCTTTCTAATTTGTCAACTACAGCCTACCAGGACCTCTCACTTCTAAACTTAAAAAATATATATCAGATAATCCTTGCTCCTTCTGGTCAAACATCTTAGCCTGTTCCTTGAGGTGTCCCCAATATTTCCTACTGATGGTGTAGTTTAGACACGTGGAACTGGCTTCACTCTACATCATGCTGAGAGAACTGAATGGTCCCTTCCATCAGCTGGGGGAAAAAAATTCTTTTTCACTCTCAATAGGATAATAAGCAGGATTCCCAGAAACAGGAAAAGAGGTAAAGTTCCTGCCACAGTGCACCATGGAAATTTATCAAATATTTCTTCTAACAGTCATTTATGGAGATGAGCCTGTAAGAGGAAAGCATGTGGACTTTGCAGCATAGATTTGGGATATCGTTTCTGGCAGCACAGAAGTGTATTTTTCTGAATTCTTTTCTACATTCTATTTAGATAAGAATTTGGAGTCAGAAATCTCCAGGTAGGAAAAATATTACTTTAGTAAGTAGAATCATATACATTTAGGAAATCATCCTTAAAATAATAGATTTGGTAGGCAGAGTCTAAGAATGTTAAAGTATTTGAAAGATGTAAAGAGAAGTCACCTACAATATTTTTACCACTGTAAAATATGCTCAAAGTGAGTGAAATAGTCAGTGACATGAGCATGATTACAAAGCACTGAGTGAGAGAGGAGTAGAAACGTGTCTAATGAGGAGGACACATCAAAAGTGAGAAAGCAGGAGTGTGGTGATGCATAATAGTGAGACAGAGATGGATCTTCTAGACTGGATGATGGCTACAGGCAAGAATGCCTCCTGTCTCCACACCTGCCTGCTACCTCCCATTCTCCACCACCCCCAATCCCCATGAAGGCTCTCTATCTCCTTGAACCTCAAGACTTACCATTTCCCCCAGCTTTGCCTGACATGGCCCCTGGCTATCTCTTCAATAACATTTCCCCCCATTCTTTCCCCTAACCTATTCCACTCATCCACTTTGATCAGCTTGCTATGCCACAAATACCTCAAGAATGTTAGCACCTCAATAACTCTGTACTGATTCCACCCTGCCTTTCCCTAAATAGTCACACAGCTCCCTCCATCAAATAATCAAGTCCCTATTCAAATGCCTCCATAATCCAAGAAAAGTTTTTTAACCACGCTATCTAAAATAGCACATTTATTCACCTAAATTGTTCTCTCTCCTTCTGTCCATATTATCTCTTCACAATAAGGTTACTAACTTATATGCTATTTTGTTTGTCTGAACCCCATACTGGCTTCAAAATCTATGTAAGCAGGGACTATGATTAGGTTGCCTCTGTATCTGTAATGCCTACAACATACCCACTTTGTGGTAAACATTCAGAAGCATTTGCAGAATAAACATGTGAAGTAGACTGAGTGGTTCAGACTGGAGTATCGTACGAGAAGTTAAGTTATGGATGAGGCAAAATCACTGAGAGATTTGGAACACAAAATGAGTTTAGATACGGAGACAATGGATTTTCTAAAGAACAGAGTTCATGCTCCAGGATCCAGCCTAGCTTCCAGCACACATAAGATGTTCATTTAATGTTTTCATTGGTGTTATGTTGGATGTTAAACAAAACAAAGAAATTCCTTTTCTGTCACATAACAGGACAAGGAGAATGTACTCACCCAGATTACAGGACTGATATTCCCTGAACTCCTCTTTACCTATACAGAACATGGGAACTGCTATGGATTGAACTATTGCCCTCCCAAAATTCATATATTGTAGCTCTTCCCCCCAGTATAACTAATCTGGAGATAAAATCTTCAGGAGGTAATTAAGATTAAATGAGGTCATAAGGGTGGAGTCCTAATGAAATTGGAATGTGGCCTTCTAAGAAAAAGAGGTGTCTCTCATATCTCTATCTGTCTCTCTGTCTCTGTCTCTGTCTCTCTCTTTCTTTACCATGTAAAGAAGATGCAGCAAAAAGGTGGCCATCTTCCAGCAAGGAAGAGAGCCCTCACCAGAAACCAAATCAGCAGCACCTGGAACTTGGACTTCCCAGCTTCCAGAACTGTGAGAAATAAATTTCTGTTGTTTAAGCCACCCAGCCTGTGGTGTTTTGTTACAACTTTCCAAGCTGACTAAGATAGGAGCCTTCTAATATTTCTGTTTCACAGAATGTTAGAGCTTGTTCCTGCTGAAGGCGTCTTCTGGCAACTCTATCCCTGGTGAAACAAGACAGTGCTGGGTGGTAAATGTGACTGTAAGTCACATATCTATCACTGAGGCAACCAACATAAGGACCCCATTATAAGTGCCCTCTGAAGATGCATTATGGGGAGGGATGTCTAATTTCCCTTGGGACCAGCATCCAATTTTCAGAGTTACAATGTACTTTTTCACAGACGAGGAGGGCTGACCTCGGTTGTTTATACCATTGTTCTACGACACTTTAGGAAAAACATTTTAAATGGCTTCCATGATCAGAACAATATTTCTGAGCCAATGTGTTACCTGTATTTTTTTTGCTACAAAGAGTACCAATTTTGTAGTTATAAAGAATTATAAAAAATTAATTTATAAAAGAAAGCAGGGTACACATACATGCATGCATATATTTGTATTATTATTATTATCATAACAAATGTTAAAAATACATGAGATAAAAGCATAATAGAAAATCATCAGCAGTGGTCTTCTTGGTTGACGTTAACTGATGCTTACTGAATACTTCTTGGACCTGGAAGGTTTATCTGAATGACTCATTTCATCTCATTTTGCAAATGAAGAAACTGAGGCACAGACAAGTAAAGTAACATTCCCAGGGTCAATCAGTTAGTTGGTGACAGCTGGGATTTGAACCTTGTCAATCAAACCCTAAAATCTGTGCTCCAAACCATACACACACAGCCAAATATATGGTATTACAGTCCTTCTATTTCCCCACATATGATAAGCATGTTTTAGTTATACAATGAAAACATTTTTAATATTATCCATATTTCTTGTTTGTCATGTAATAAAATAAAATTAAAGTATTAGTATACTAAATTCAATGTAATATAAAAATATCCTAAAATTACAACCTGTTGCATATAATCCTGCCTTGCATGAATAAAATTCCACTGCCGTTTTCTTGTTGAGACTGTTTTTAGAGAATAGGCTACTGCACATGTAATGATGGAATGACCCTACCTTAGTAAGATGGCCTGCAGTGACTACATCTGCAATCTGAATCATGATATTCAAAAGAGTTAAACTAGAGAAGAAAGGCTATCTCCTTGAACCTCAAGACTTACCATTCCCCCAGCTTTGCCTGACATGGCCCCTGGCTATCTCTTCAATAACAGTTCCTCCCATTCTTTCCCCTATATTGGTGAAGTCACTTTATCTTTTTAAAATCATTATTCAATTTTACCTAAATTCAGAAATATTTTTCTGGGGAAAATATATTACTTAAAAAGTATGTATTTTTAAATGTTATGATTTTCTGAAAGAGGTATTGACTCTTTAATTAGGAAAATTAAACAAGATATCATGGTATCAATTAAAAATAACTAAGCCTTTTTTAGAAAGAAATCTATGGAGAAAGGAATATATTGAAATCTGCATATGATGTACACTGTAAAACTCAGTGACTATAATTTGCATTTTACACAGAACCAAGTTTAGACAAAGACCTAAGGAAGGCCATAATTTTGGGTGAGTTCTGAAAATACAGCCAAAGTGATCTCATACATCTTACCCACAAGGTAGTTTATAACTCAGTTGCATATTTTTCAGGGTATTGAGGAGGTTGAAGATTTTTTTAAGTTTATTTCTGATCACAGTTACATTATAAAGAGAAATACACATATATTGGGAATAAGATAGGTTTTTAAAAATTCTTAAATCTAGTAAGTGAATCATGAGAATATATAAAATAGTGGATAAGTGACTGGATGACAGGAAATAGGAGGCTTTAAACCAAGTAAAATAAAAAGTATGGCTTTACTCAATGATCTCTTAGCAACAGTTAGTGAGATGTATCATTTCTAACTCTGAAAAAATATTTAAGTTAACAGGAGTATGTTATAGATTCTGAACACTTCTTGGAGATGGAATAGTACAGCTTTTATAAGCACATACTTAATAACGACCAACTCTTTTTCTTCTTTTTGCTCTTAATTTCTATTAAGTTGATTAAATTGCACTCTTAATATCCACTTAACTATGGGTATAGAACAAAATGTTCCTAAATTGCATGTTTCTGAACTATATATAGAAAGTCAGCTTTGGTCAATTAGGATGTATTCCTCCCTCCCAGATGTTGATAGGAAGTACTTGTCCTATCAAATGCATAATTATAAATTAATATCATGAAATGAAATTACAAATGTAAAATGTAACCATATATAATAATTCTTAAGGGTTCATCTCTCTATCATATTTATTAAGACTATCTTAGCAACTTACACAACTGAAATTTGACTATGCAAAAAAATCCCAAAGTGCACAAGAGAACTAATGCTCAATCTTGAACCGTGTCTTATTCTAGCTATAACAAAAAATGGTTATCTAGAGAAATATGATCTAATTGACAAAAAAGTCCTATGCATCTTACTGAGGGATGATTTTACAAAATAATTTTGCTTGGTGTATTTAATACTTAGTTGAATACATTTAGAATTATGTAACCTTTTTTATTTTAAAATGTCAATTTTTTTTTTACTGCAAGGAATTTTTATCTAATATTTACTCATAGTTGTCCACTTTTAAATATCTAGGTGCACTTGAATAAAAAATATGAAGAAAATTCTAATAACCATTTTAAATTTAATTCAAGTGCAATGGAAAGTTCCTAAAAGTTTATCATGATATGACCAAAGTAATATGATTCGCATTCTTAGAAGATCATGGTGCTTGAAATATGGAGGAAGAGAGAAAAGAATAAAAGCAGGGAGATAGGTTGAAAGGTACCTTCTCATCCTCCAATGAAAAAAAGATAGTGGTATGGACTAGGGTGGTGGCTATAAGAATTGAAAGAGTGGATAAATATGAAATCTATTTTACAAGTAGAATCAACAGAGCTTGTTGATGGGTTTTATGTAGACCACGTAAATCAGTGGGATGGCTCATAGGTTTTTGTTTTGTCTTGTGTTTTAATTGAGCAATCAAATGGATAATGACATCAGTTTTTGAGTTAATAAGCCTGGAGTGAGGCTAGGATGGGGGGGGACATCAAGAATTCTGCAGATTAAGTGTGAATCGCTTATCACCTATTTAGTAGAGCTTTCAAGTAAGCTATTGGATATAAAGGTTTGGAACTGATAGGAGAGATTAGAGCTGGAGATAAAAATTTAGATTCATCAGTATCAGATGGTATTAAACACATGGGAATAGAAGAAACCATCTGTGTAGAGACAGTGAATAAACAGAGAAATTTTGACTCCATCAATACGCTCTCCTTTATCTGGTAGTCAAATAAAAGAGTAAAGCCTGTAAGGAGACCAAGAAGTGGTAGCCAGTGAAGTAGGAGGAAAACCAGGAGAGTGAAGCACCATGAAATGCAAGAGAAGGTAGTTTTTCTAGAAACATTCACTAGAGTGATTATCTGAACCATACCTTCTACTGGCTCATACCTGAAATGTGCTGTATATAGCAAATAAGTTTTAAATAATAAACTCTAAGAATAATTGTGTAATGGGAGAACAAAAGGGAATAAAGAGAAAGAATTTGGATAGTGATTAAAGAAATATTTAATCATTTTATTTATTAACTTGGCATTTATTAACCAGAGGTTAACTTGGAGGTTTGTGAACCTGAGACCGAGGAGGAGCAAATTGAGAAAGCTGCTCCCAGATCTCCCAGCCCTCCAGGATCTTGAAAAACAAACAAAGGAATTTCACTTCACGTCATATCCTGGCCAACAAGTATAACATTGAGAAATGAGAAAAAAACAAAAACTAAAACAAAAACCAAGGAGGAGTGAGATGGAGAGCAGTGTTCCTTCTCTGCACCACTCCCACTCAATTACCACAAATATTTGCATGAAGTAACCAGACAGCAGATACTGCAAAGACAAATAAAAATTAAAAAATAAAAAGGCTTGATTTGAAAATGAAGAGATTTACCTCTCCTCCTTTTTCTTAGAGCATTTACTTTAGAAAACTTATAATTGTAAGTACTTTCTACTCTCTTTGAAATGTATATAAATCTCTTGGAACAAAGACTAGATGGGCATTTTGTCAACTTTATGATCTAGGAATGTCTCTCTCAAGGACCTGGAGCCATCTGTTTGAAAAGTAAACTTTAAGGGAGAGAAAAAGCGTTCCTATCTTCCAGTTTCTGTAAGAAGGCAGAAGCCTAACTTTCCTGTGCACCTTGCTCCAAGTTTCAAAACTACCTTCTGTCATAAAGATGGTAAGTTTGGTTTTCCTCTAGATAAAGCAAATAAAATTGCACAGATGGTCACCCTAATTGCTATATAAGGTCAGGATAATTATGAGTGACATATGGTGTTGTCAAGTCCTCTTACCTGAGGACTAGTTATTGTTTATCTTGAAAATATGTATGTAATTTGTATATGCTTCGCTATATAAAAAGGGGAGATTCCTTCCTGTCTTTGTGATTGCCTGTGATGTACATCACATTCTGTTTTAATGTTTATTTAATAATAAAGTGTCTTCTTTTTCAACTAACTTTGTAGAGAGGATTTCTGGGTTAGAGGATTTTGTTTATAATTATATTTCCTCAACAACAGCTATTTACCATTTAAATTAACCATCTGCTTTAATTAAAATTAAAAACAAAAATCCTATTTGTGAAAAATGTTTCACATGAATTTCTGTGCACTGAATTTTCAATGCACTGACCCTGAACAGATAGTTTTCCTTATTCTTTTCCCAAAATAACACAGAATGTGACATCGAAATTGGCACGTATGCTATATAATGAGATGAATTATATTAAGCAGAAGAGATGTTTTTAAGTTAGGGGAAAAGTATATTTTAAATAGTCAATTTTTATCCTACAATTAAACAAATACAAATTGAGTACTTTCTGGTTCCACTTGCTGAGCAGGCAATGGGCTAACCAAAGAGAATGAATGAAACACATGCTGTTTCAAAGGTGTTTCAAGT
This sequence comes from Manis pentadactyla, assembly GCF_030020395.1. Classification (NCBI taxonomy): domain Eukaryota; kingdom Metazoa; phylum Chordata; class Mammalia; order Pholidota; family Manidae; genus Manis; species Manis pentadactyla. The sequence goes on along the minus strand of NC_080029.1, from coordinate 102,609,877 downwards.
CTAGCTGGGAAAAGACTCATGCATATTTATTGATTTTGTACACAAAAATAGTACTAAGCAAGAATGTCTTAATTCTTGGATGGATAATTTCTAATTCTATATATAGGTATTTTTGGTCATTTTGCTTTCATTTTATATTTTAAGTGTTTTTCTGACTATGATGTGAAGAGAGGCCAACACACTAAGTTGTGAGTAGGAATTAAAAATGTAAATATTTCTATGTATCTATGTTAGGGAAGAGAATATTTCTTAATAAAGTGACAACCTCAGACAAGTCAGCAAGGGTTTCCTAATGAAAAGAAAACTTAATTCCAAGGCAGGTAGAATTCAAGTATTTGCCCATAGATTATGCTGAAAATTTAAAGGAAATATAACAGAAGTATTACCAGGGCCTATTTGTCCATCTCACTGAAAATGCTTCCAAGTCAAGTTAAATTCCTATTCCAAATAGGAATATTTCTTTTAATCAAGGATGAAGCTATATTTGAAAATATGTGTGAGCCCTAAGAGAGCCTCAGTTGCTTGATATGGGTCACACGGTTTGTTTCGTTTTCTGAAACTGTGAAAAGTCTGAGCCCATGTCATTTCACATCACAGCTGTACCAGTCTACACATTTAAGTCTAAAATCACGAAAGTCTTCAGAGTCACTCAGACCTGGGTTTGAATTTCTCCTCTGCCACTTGTGCAATCTCGGGGATATGAAGTAATATTTCTGAAATAAGAGAGTTCCTCAACCATGAAATGAGCAAAAAACTCATGAAACTCAGTGCTATTATGAGAATTCAAAAATGGCAAATAGATAAAGCACAATGAAATATGTACAGTCTCTGGTATGAAGTAGAAAATAATGAAGCATCCATTTCCTTCCATTCTCCTGAAACACCTGAGTATGATTCAAGATAACATAGGTAAGTAATTCTCAAACAATCCGGTCTCATGAATCCTCTGCATTTCTAATAATAACTGAAGACCACAAGGACCTTTTGCTTATATGGGCTACATCTACCATATGTACCACATTAGGAAATAAACTGAAAAATTTTTTAACTATGTATTATTTACTTTAAAATGATAATAAATCAATACATTTTAACATTAAAAAATTTGTGAAAATTGCCTACATATTTTTTTAAAGTTAGTGAAAATTGTAACATGGTTTTACAATTTTGAAAAACTCCTTCCTGTCAAGCTTAATAGAAGACAACTACATTCTCATATCTGCTTCTGCATTCAATCAGTTTTAATATGCCGCTTTGGTTGAGGCATATAAAGAAAATCCAGCCTCATACACATATGTAGTTGGAAAAGGGATTAGCGTTTTAATAACCTTTCAGATAATTATGGATACTCTTCTTTGATACTATACCAACAGATGGCAGATTTTTAGACTAGCTACTATGTGGAACATGAAGTGGTATTTAACTTATCATATTCTCTTGTGTTAAAATCCATCAATCTGTCTTATGCCTTGAACAGAGTCTCTCCTCATGCATGACTTTGTAAAGCACACATTGGTCATTTGTAAAATATTGGTTCATGAAGCTATGCATGTGTTCCAAAAATGATGCATTTTATTATATAATGAAAAAAGTCCTATTTGTTATTATAGCCAAGGATCACATAAAAAAAGAAATCTAGGTTTTTGGTAAGCTGTTGATCTCATGTGACATATGCCACAAGGTCTAGTAAAGTTTGATAAAGAACTATAGAAATGCATTGTATTATTCTCTGCGCTGAAGTCTATTAATGCTAATATCTTAATATATATACTTTATAATAATAGGAATAAATATAAAGATCCTAGTAATACCTAATCTAATCTTGAAATTATTTGATGTTTGTGCCTAACTTCAAAATAATTAAGAGGAAATCTAAAGACTCTACTAAAAAACTATTAGAACTAATGAATAAATTCAATCATAGGATAAAAATTAAGATACAAAAATTGATTTTGTTTCTATATATTAATGAGATGTCAGAAAGAGAAATTAAAACAATCCCATTTACAATTGCATCAAAATGAGTAAAATACTTTGGAATAAATCTAACCAAGATGGTGAAAGACCTGTACTTTGAAAATTATAAGACATTAATGAAAAAAATTGAAGAACACAAGAATAAAAAGATAAACTGTGCACATGGATTCAAATAATTAATATTGTAAAAATGTCCATACTACCCAAAGCAAACTACATATTCAGTGAAACTTCTATCAAAACACAACTGTAATTTTTCACAGAACTAGAGCAAATAATGCTAAAATTTGTATGGAACCATGAAAGACAGCAAACAGCCAAAGCAATCTTGAGAAAGAAGAACAAAGCTGGAGACACCACACTCTTTGATGTCAAACTAGACTACAAAGCTATTCTAATTAAAACAGTATAGTACTGGAATGAAAACAGACACATAAATCAATGAAATGGAACAGAAAGGCCAGAAATAAACCAACACATATATGTCAATTTACCTATAACAAATGAGGCAAGAATATACAATATGGAAAAGACAGTCTCTTCAATAAATGATTTTAGGAAAATTTAACAGCTACATGGAAAATAATGAAACTAGAACATTACCTTACAACACATACAAATATAAATTCAGGATGGATTAAAGACTTGAATATAATGCCGAAAAACCACAAATCCCCTAGAAGAAAACATAGGCAGTAACCTCTTTGACACTGGTCTTAGCAATATTTTTTTGGACCTTGCCTTCTTTAGGTAAGGGTAACAAAAGCTAAAATAAACAAATAGAATAACATCAAACTATAAAGCTTTTGCACTGTAATGGAAACCATTAAGAAAGTGAAAAGGCAACCAACCTACTAAATGGGAGAATATATTTGCAAATCATACATCTGATAAAGGGTTAATATCCAAAATACACACAGAATTTACACAACTTAATATAAAAGCATGAACAACCTGACTAAAAAATTGGCACAGTACCTGAATAAACATTTTTTTCAGAGAAGACATACAGATGGCTAATATGCACATGAGAGATGTTTCACATCATTAATCATCAGGGAAATGAAAATCAGAACCACAATGAGATGTCACTTCACACCTGTCAGATTGGTTATTATCAAAAGGACAAAAAATAATATGTTCACTAGGATGTGGAGAGAAGGAAACACCTATGCACAGTAAGTGGAAATGTCAGTTGGTTTAGCCACTATGAAAAACAGTATGGAGGCTCCTCCAAAAATTAAAAATAGAACTATCATATGACCCAGGAATTTTACTTCTGGGTATTTAACTAAAGAAAGAGAAAACACCAATCTGAAGAGATAATGAACACTTCACCCCCACCATGTTTATTGCAGCATTATTTACAATAGCCAAGATATGAAAGCAACCTAAGTGTTCATTGCTAGACGAATGGATAAAGGAGATATGATATATATATACACATAAGTAAAATATTACACAGCCATAGAAAAGAATGAAATCTTGCCATTTGAGCAACATGGATGAACCTAGAGGGTATTATGCTAAGTGAAGTAAGCCAGATAGAGACGACAAATGCCACACAATTTCACTTATACGTGGAACCAAAAACAAAACAAATGAACAAACAAAACAAAACAGAAGCAGACTCACAGATTTGCGAAACAAAATGTCGATTACCAGAGGGGGACGGTGTTGGGGAGGACAAAACAGATGGAGATTAAAAGGTACAGAATTCCAGTTATAATAAATAAGGCATGAGGATGTAATCTACAGCAAGGGAAATACAGTCAAAATATTGTAATAACTTTGTATGTTGACAGATGGAAACTCTCCTTATCATGGATATCATTTCAAAATATATAAAACATTCAAATCACTTTGATGTACACCTGAAACTAATAGGACCTTGTATGCCATTATACTTAGAAAAGAAAAATCAGAGGAGGGAAGGTCATGGAAGTCCATTTACACTGACTTCCAAGTCAAGCCAAAACAAGACAAAGCATAAGTTAAAAATATTATTAATTATAGTATTCCCTTTACTGTGTACCTGTTTGAAATTTTCCATGAAAAATGTTAACATATACTTTGAACTCTTCAATTGAGTTATGGTTTTCATTTTAGGGTCCTAATATGATAATTAAAAACAAAACCCTTTTACGTTTAATTTGATGGGATGGGCAACTAAAAAAGATCTATCTTATGATTATTATGGATTGCACAGGAATACTTAACAATTTGATTTCTCATACTCTTGTAAAGTAGAACTTTTCTTTTGCAAGTATCATATAACAAACTTCATCCTTACCTAAAGTCAGAGTTCAGGAACAGGGGGAAAAAATCAGGTAATACTACCTGTAGTTAACCAAATTCTCTTAACATATGCTCAATATTTTTTCCAGTAATGGATTTTAATATCAAACTTTTCACAAAAACATTTTTTTACTTGAGTAAAGTCAGAAATTTTCACAAGCATTTTTGTAGAAGTAATGTGTTGTGTCCTACAACACAGATCTCTCTTCTGTTCTCTGTTTAAGCAGTAATTCCAACACAGTTTTTATGTCCAAATGAAGTCAACAACCTTTTAAAACTATGTTAGCTATTAAACTTCAAACATATATGGCCAAATTTGAAAACAGGACACCCTTCATCTCACACCCAAAATAGGAGGGTTTTATTTCTTATTGGAGAATTCTTCTCAATGCCTTCTGACTTTAACATAGAGCTGATAATTAGCCAAAAGTACCAATAAAATGAGGTGGGAGAGAGAAAGGTTACTGATGCTCTTAAGGTGTTCTCTCTAATAAAGAACTTAAAATATTTTATACCTTTTAAAGTTAAGATTTCATTGAATAGCATACATCAGAAGTGAACAGCTCTTCTTTATAATTTGATCACTTCTGCTTTAAAACAAAGTACTTTTTGTCTCCTGTAAGTTAGAATAGTTCCCCATCTATTTTTTTTGTCTTTCATGACATTTATATTTTTAGAGTCCAGATCAGCTGTTTAGCAAAAATTTGGTCAAAAGGCTAAAACTATATTAAAATTATATAAATACAGAGAAGGTTCATTTTCACCCTATTTTCACCCTTCCCATTTAGAGAAACATTTTTAGGAATGTCTAGTTTATAATTCCTGTACTTTTTTCTTTTTCTTTTTTTTGTAAAAGTAAGTGTATTTGCCTTTATTTCCCCTTCTTCCTTATACAAAAGTTAGCATGCTATCTGTATTCCTTTGTACTTCTTTTCTTTAACACAATATATTTGGGAACACTCCACATCAGCTTCTAGACATCTTCCTACTTTCATTTTGGCTGCAAATAACTCTGCTGTGTGGATGTACCATGGTTTATTCAATCATTCTCCTACAGATTGTCTCCTATAATTATTTCCAGTATTCTGTGCCTTTAAATAATGCTGGAATGAAAAATCACATGCACATTTCCTTTCATATTAATAAATATGTAACTTTAGGGTAGGTTACTAAAAGTAGGATTGCTGGGTCAAATGACATATGAATATGTGGCTTATTAAATATTGTCAAGGTCCTTTTCATAAGGGTTCCACCATTTTACAATTACCACCATCAATAAAAGTGTTTATCTGTACCTTTGCTAGTGAAGCACATAAACATTTTACTTTTTGATTGGTGAAAATGATATGTTGGTGTTTTCATTTTTATTGTTCTTATTATGAGTGAAGTTGGGTATATTTTAAGTTTAAAGATCATTTTTAAACAGTCCAATAAGATGATATAACCATTATAAATATCTATGTACCCAACACAGGAGCACCTACATATGTGAAACAAATACTAACAAAATTAAAGAAGGAAATAGAATACAATGCATTCATTTTAGGAGACTTCAACACACAACTCACTCCAAAGGACAGATCAACCAGACAGAAAATAAGTAAGGACACAGAGGCACTGAACAACACATTAGAACAGATGGGCCTAACAGACATCTATAGAACATTCCAATCAGAAGCAGCAGGATATATATTCTTCTTAAGTGCACATAGAACATTTCCAGAACAGACCATATACTAGGCCACAAAAAAGAGCCTCAGAAAATTTGAAAAGATTGAAATTGTACCAACCAACTTCTTAGATCAGAAAGGTATAAAACTAGAAATAAATTGTACAAAGGAAACAAAAAGGCTCACAAACACATGGAGACTTAACAACATGCTCCTAAATAATCAATGAATTAATGACCAAATTAAAACAGAGATCAAGCAATATGTGGAGACAAATGAAAACAACAGCACAATGCCCCAACTTCTTGGGATGCAGTGAAGGCAGTTCTAAGAGGAAAGTATACAGCAATTCAGCCCTATTTAAAAAAGGAAGAACAATCCCAAATGAATAGTCTGAATTCACAATTATTGCTACTGGAAAAAGAAGAACAAATGAGGCCTAAAGGCAGTAGGAGGGACATAATAAAGATCAGAGAAAAATAACTAAAATTGAGACAAATAAAACAGTAGAAAAAATTAATGAAACCAGGAGCTGTTTCTTTGAGAAAATAAACAAAATAGATAAACCCCTAGCCAGACTTATCAAGAAAAAATGACAATCAACACAAACAAATTCAGAAATGAGAAAGGAAAAATCACTATGGATACCACAGAAATATAAAGAATTACTAGAGAATGCTATGAAAACCTATATGCTAACAAACTGGATAACCTAGAAGAAATGGACAACTTTCTAGAAAAATACAAACTTCCAAGACTGATCCAGGAAGAAACAGAAAATCTAAGCAAATCAATTACCAGCAACAAAATTGAATTGGTAATCAAAAAACTACCCAAGAACAAAACCCCCAGACCAGATGGATTCACCACTGAATTTTTAGAGAAGACATAATACCCATTCTCCTTAAAGTTTTCCAAGAAATAGAAGAGGCGGGAATACTTCTAAGCTCATTCTATGAAGCCAGCATCACTCTAATACCAAAACCAGGCAAAGACACCACAAAAAAAGAAAACTACAGACCAATATCCCTGATGAACATAAATGCAAAAATTCTCAACAAAATATTAGTAAACCCAATTCAAAAATACATCAAGAGGATCATACCTCATGATCAAGTGGGATCCATCCCAGGGATGCAAGGATGGTACAATATTAAAAAATCCATCAACATCATCCACTATATCAACAAAAAGAAGGACAAAAATCACATGGTCATCTCCATAGATGTTGAAAAAGCATTTGACAAAATTTAGCAGCCATTCATGACAAAAACTCTCAACAAAATGGCTATAGAGGGCAAGGACTTCAACATAATAAAGGCCATATATGACAAACCCACAGCAAACATCATACTTAACAGCAAAAAGCTGAAAGCTGTTCCTCTAAGATGGAGAACAAGACAAGGATGCCCACTCTCCCCACTTTTATTCAATATAGTACTGGAGGTCCTAGCCATGGCATTCAGACAACACAAAGAAATAAAAGGCATCCAGATTGGGAAGGAAGAAGTCAAACTGTCCCTGTTTGCAGATGACATGATATTGTACATAAAAAACCCTAAAGAATCCACTCCAAAACTTCTAGATGTAGTATCTTAATTCAGCAAAGTTGCAGGATACAAAATTAATACACAGAAATCTGTTGCACTCCTATACACTAATGATAAACTAGCAGAAGGAGAAATCAGAAAAATAATTCCATTCACAATTGTATCAAAAAGAATAAACTACCTAGGAACAAACCTAACCAAGGAAGTGAAAGACCTATACCATGAGAATTACAAGACACTCTTAAGAGAAATTAAAAAGGACACTAATGGAAATTAATTCCATGCTCTTGGGTAGGAAGAATTAATTTTGTCAAAATGGCCATCTTGCCTAAAGCAATCTACAGATTCAATGCAATCTCTATTAAAATACCAAAAGGATCCTTCAATGAACTGAAACAGATAGTTCTAAAATTCATATGGGACCACAAAAGACCCTGAATAGCCAAAGCAATCCTGAGAAGGAAGAGTAAAGCAGGGGGGATATTGCTTCCCAACTTCAAGCTCTACTACAAAGCCACAGTAGTGAAGACAATTTGGTACTGGCATAAGAACAGACCCATAGACCAGTGGAACAGAATAGAGAGTCCAGATATTAACCCAAGCATATATGGTCAATTAATATATGATAAAGGAGCCATGGATGTACAATGGGGAAAAGACACCCTCTTCAACAGCTGGTTTTGGCAAAACTGGACAGCTACATGTAAGAGAATGAAACTGGATTACTGTCTAACTCTATACACAAAAGTAAACTCGAAATGGATAAAGACCTGAATGTAAGTCATGAAACCATAAAACTCTTAGAAGAAAATATAGGCAAAACTCTCTTGAATATAAACATGAGCAACTTTTTCATGAACATATCTCCCCAGGCAAGGGAAACAAAAGCAAAAATGAACAAGTCGGATCATATCAAACTGAAAAGCTTCTGTACAGCAAAGGACACCATCAGTAGAACAGAAAGACATTGTACAGTATAGGAGAATATATTCATAAATGACAGATCCGATAAAGGCTTGACATCCAAAATATGTAAGAGCTCATGCACCTCAACAAACAAGAAGCAAATAAGCCAATTAAAAAATGGGCAGAGGATCTGAACAGACACTTCTCCAAAGAAAAACTTCACAGGGCCAGCAGGCATATGAAAAGATGCTCCATATCGCTAGTCATCAGAGAAATGCAACTTAAAACCACAATGAGATATCACCTCTCACCAGTAAGGATGGCTGCCATCCAAAAGACAAACAACAACAAATGCTGGCAAGGATGTGGAGAAAGGGGAACCCTCCTACACTGCTGGTGGAAATGTAAATTCAACCACTGTGGAAAGCAGTTTGGAGGTTCCCAAAAAAACTGAAAATAGAAATACCATTTGACCCAGGAATTCCACTCCTAGGAATTTACCTTAAGAATGCAGATTCCCAGATTCAAAAAGACATATTCACCCCTGTTTATCACAGTAGTATTTAAAATAGCCAAGACATGAAAGCAACCTAAGTGCCCATCAGTAGATGAATGAATAAAGAAGATGTGGTACATAAACACAATGGAATATTATTCATCCATAAGGAGAAAACAAATCCTACCATTTGCAACAACATGGATGGAGCTAGAGGGTATTATGCTCAGTTAAATAAGCCAGGTGAAGAAAGAAAAGTACCAAATGATTTCACTCATTTATGGAGTATATCATACAAAGCAAAAACAGAAGGAACAAAACAGCAGCAGACTCACAGAACCCAAGAATGGACTAACAGTTACCAAAGGGAAAGGGACTGGGGAGGATGGGTGGGAAGGGAGGGAGAAGGGGATTAAGGGGTATTATGATTAGCACACATAAGTTTGGAGGGGCACAGGAAAGGCAGTAGAGCACAGAGAAGACAAGTAGTGACTCTACAGCATCTTACTATGCTGATAGACAAGTGACTGTAATGGGGTATTTGGTGGAGACTTGATAATGGGGGGAATCTAGTAACCACAATGTTGCTCATGTGATTGTATATTAATGAAACAAAAATTTTAAAAAATATCATTTATATTCTTCTATAAAATTTGTATTCATATCTTTGCCCACCTTTCCACTTAATGTTTGCTTATTTTTTCTATTTTAAGTTTATCCTATATTAAAGAAAGCATGTGTTTATAAGTTACTCCTTTATCTGTGACACATTTTGCAAATATTTTGTTGCACTGTCATTTGACATTTGACTTTGCCTATGCTTTTATTTTGTAGGAGGGTTGATTTTACTGCTTTTGTCTTCTAACCTTCATACTAACCTTATAAGTGGTTGATCCACTTATTTATTTATCTGTTTGCCTTAAACAGTGAGATTTTTTTCTTTCATATATTTTATTTCCTGTTATGGCATTTTCTTTTCTTTTTAAAGAAGCTTCTTTAACATTTCTTGTAAAGCCAGTTTCGTGGTGATAAACTCCTTTAGATATGGCTTATCTGAAAAACTCTTTATCTTCCTTTCAGTTCTGAATGATAACCTTGCTGGATTAGAGTATTCTGACCAGTTGTGTTTTTCCCTTTCACGCTTTGAATACGTGGTGCCACTCCCTTCTGGCCTGCCAAGTATCTACTGAAAAATATCTGAGAGTCTTGTGGGAGTTCCCTTAGATGTAACTGCTTTTAAGAGTATCTGTTTATTTTTCATTTTTGACATTTTAATTATAATGTGTCCTGGTGTTTCTCTTTGGATTCATCTTGTTTGGGACTCTGATCTTTGGACCTGGATATGTGTTTCCTTCCCCAGGTTATGGAAGTTTTTAGCCATTATTTCTTGAAATATGCTTTCTGCCCCTTTCTCTGTCTCTTCTCCTTTTTCGTTCTTCCTTCTTTCTTCCTTTTCCATAATTAGCGTGCTTGAGATCTCTTAAAACTATCGTTTCCTTTTAAAATTCTTTTTTTCCTTTCAGGTTGTGTGATTTTCATTACCCTGTCTTTCAGACAGCTGATCCATCCTGTATATCTTATTTGCTCTTCACTCCATCTAGTATATTTTTCATTTCTGTTATTATATACTTCAGTTCTGATTGCTAGTTTCTAACATTTTCTCTGTTGAAGTTCTCACCATGTTCATCCATTCTTCCCCTAAGTTTGGTAAGCATCTTTATGCCCATTAGTTTGAACTCTTCATTGGGTAGATTGTTTATTTCCATTTCATTTAGCTCTTCTCTGAGATTTTATCTTGTTCTTTCATTTGAAACCTATTCCTCTGTCTCTGCATTTTGTCTGATTCTTTGTGCTTGTTTCAGTTTCTCCTGGTCCTGAAGGAGTCGTCTTATGTAAAAAATATCCTATTGGACCCAAAAGTGAAGTCTCCACTGGTCCCCAGAGCCATGTGCTGCAGGGGTGCCCCTGGGTAACCAGCATGTGCTGTCCTGTTGAGGAGGGGATGCGATGGCTACAAGCATGCTGGAGGGCAGGTTATTGTCCTGTTGGCTGCCGAGGCCTGGCTGAGGAGCAGGCTCCCAGGGGCATCTTTGGAGTGAGCAGTCTAGAGGGAGGATTCCAACACGGCCCCACCAGTGCCGCATCAGCGCAACACAGTAGAATGAGATAACAAAAATGGCTACTACCAGGGTGTCATTTCCCAGAGAGAGGCCCAGCAGCTTCCTGCCTCTCTGGCAGGAGTGCCAGTATTGGTAAGTGGGTCTCCTTCACTTATGGTCTGTATGCTTTTTGATCTAGTGTTTTGCATGGGTTTCCAGGTTAAGTGAATCTGTGCAAAAGCTCTTTAAAAGTGAGGTTTCCTTTCCCTGCAGTTCTATAGTTTTCCTGGATATATTCTCTCTTGGTTTTCAAAGCCAGGTATTTTGGGGACCCATCTTTTCTTTGCAGGATAAGGGCTGGGGTGCCTGATGTGGAACTCAAATTTCTTGCTCCTCAAAAGTTCCATTCCTTTAAGATCCCTCCTGACCCTGAAAGCCACACCTGGCATACGTTTCCCTTAGCCAGATGGTATCTCTGCCTCTTCTACCCGTCTTGGTGCTGTCCCTTGTGGAGGCTCTGTTCATCCATTTTCTAGGTCCCATTCAGAGGGAATTATTCCGAATGTCATTGTAGATTTGTTGTGCCTGTGAGAGGATGTGGGCTGAGAGTCTTCCTCCAATGACATCTTGACAAGAAACTTTCCCCAGTTGTGCCTATGATTTCTTTTTGACATGCAAAATGTATTTTGTAATCATGTTCATCTATCTTTTCTTTTATTCCATCTGGATGTTTAATCATAATGAATTCAGTTACAAAGTTATACCGAAGTTCATCTTAGTTATAAAGTTTAAAGGAATTCACCCAAGTTTTCATTTAACTTTCTAAAGTTTCATCTATTTTTTTACATTGATACCTTTGATCCACTTGGAGTTTATTCTTGAGTAGACATATAGGGTGTGATCCAGTGTGAAACTGCCACAATACCATTCATTTAAAAGCCCAAGTTTTGAGCAGCCATGTGTATTATGTAACATACTTCTATATGTAGTTTGGTATATTTCTGGATTTGACATTCTCTCCACTGGTCTGTCTGCTATCCACCAGGACCATGATGTTATTATTATGGAGGCTTAATAGTATATGTTATCTGGTAGGATTAGACACCCTCATTTTTTCTTAATAGGACTTTCATAGCTATTCTTAAAAGCATATTTTCATATAAACTTAAAATCAATTTGTCCTGCATCAGAAATACTTGTGGTATTTCAACTGGGATACAATTAAATGTATGTATTAACTTAAGAACTGACATCTACAGGTCAATGATACATCCTATACATAAAGAAAGATGTCTTTTAATTTGCTCTAATCTATTTTTGTGTCTTTTAAGACTACTGTAAATTTTCTCTCATATGGGTTTTGCATATTCTTGTTAGCTGTTTTTCTTTCTGTATTGTCTTTTTGTTGTTGTTGTTATTCTAAAAGAGATTTTTCTTTTTTATTAAATCTGTTAGGAATAACCTTACTTTGAATATCAAAAACCATCTATTACATTTCTCTAGGTAGTAAAATAATTTTACTTCAGTAAAATATTTAATCTTCCCCCAGGGCATATATACACCCAGTGCTGAGTGGAAACAAAATTCTTGTATTTGCAAAAGCAAAATAGAGCGTTTTTCTAGCTTGAAAGTGAGCTCCCCTGTTTTCTAAGGACCTTTTAGACCATTTCTGTGCTAGAGTGACACCTAGTGGCCCATTCTGGTAGTTATTGGTAGAGAGAGGTAACCAAATTCTATCAGAGAATTAGGGACTACACAGTTACTTTGCACGTCTGAAATGTTAGATAATTTTATAATTACTCTTGTATCTATGGTAATAACAATAACTTAAATTGATGGATGTTGATATAAGAATAATCTCCCTCAACAATAAAATTTTTCCTTTGAAATAAAAACTTACAAATGTTCATTTCAGATGTTTTATTTTCTCACAGTAAGTCAAATCTACCTTAGTTTATTAGTTCCCTGCCCATTGTATGTAGATGGCAAATATTTCAGGAACACAAGAAAATAGAAGCTCTGGTTCTGGAGGCAGACAAGCTTGAAACTATGTTCATCACTGTGTTCAAAACAGATTATTTAAAATTTTTGACTTTCTGTATGACTAGTGCTTTGAGAGAAACAGAGGAAAAAGGTTTTCTGTTCGATACTGGTTCCTTAAAGAGCATAGAGAAGGGGAATCATAGAAAGGAAAACATAAGTGAGATCAAGAATTCAGAAAAAAAGAGAAAGAAGTGATGACGAGAAACAACCTTTCCCCCCAACAAGAATCCTTAGATGGATGGTATTCCTTACCATGCATGGGATAGGATTTTCTATCAATCTTAATTAAATCTCAAAAAATTCAAGAGAATTTAACCAACATATAAATCATATACCTAAAATGCTACAGAAATTTTGATTCTTTATCCATATTTACCCCCTTTTTCCTAATGAATGAATTATAATAAATAAGTGAGTTACTTTGTTATCTTTGGTATTATTTGCTTTGAAAAGCTAGAAAATCCAATGTATTTATTTCAAAAAATTAAAATATCAAAGAATAAATTTTGGAAGATGGAAGAAAACTTCTGCTAAGGAAGGCTAATCGTAGTTTCTTACAATAGAGCACAAACACAAACACACACCCCACGTAAAGCTTGCAACAGATGAATCCTTGAAAGAAGGGGAAACTGGAAAAGAATGAAAGGATGCTAATTTTTGACCATAGAAAATATTGTCAATAGTAATAGAGACTAATGATTGCAAAATATTGTTTTATTTGTGAGATGAGTCAGTATCCTGACTTAATTGTAAAACTGTGTCTTTAATTGTTGAAGAAAAAAAGTATCCTGATACTTGTTAAAACCATAAGGAAGACTTTATTCAGGACTATTGCACCAGGTATCACAAAAGGGGAGAGAGATTGGACTCAACTCCAAGTACAGCTGAACAACTGGAAATTTAAAGCCAAAGAGCAGAGAGTGATGGGTTAGTGAATGGAACATTACTAAAAGTGGACATATAGGGTAGGGAGATTCTTGCTAAACCAATTTAACAAGATAATTAATAAGAAGGCAGATCAGAGTGATCAGATATAGAGGGTGGAGGATTCTCACTAATCTGAGTTTGCAGGATTCTTGCTAAAATGGGACTAGATAAGCCAAAGACAAGGCCCAAGGACAAGGCCTAGTTGAAAAGATGGCCCAGAGAAGGCTGACTAAAATTTGGTCGAAGAAACAGTCTTTGTCATAATCCTCATTCAAAGACTATCACCATGGATCATGTCTGAATGGATGCTGCTCAAAAATTAAGAGACTTGTACATAACCCAGAATATTAACATGTAGTTTAGGCTTATTTGTGAATAACCATTATTTTAATTAGGAGACTATCTATAAATAAAAAAAGGTTTCCCACTAAAGAGTGGGAAAAAATCACTATGTTATATGGAAAAACGTCTCTGTTAGGAGAGCAGAAAAGTGTAGAAACATGAAGACCTGAGTTTTGTCTCCAATCCTGCCTCAGCCCCTATATTAAGACATAACACCACCAGTTTGATGCCAGGGTTCTTGTTTGTGGAGTCAAAGAATGAACTTAGCAACCAGTCAAGGTAGGAGAGCCAGGGCAAGGCTTTTATTTAGAGATACAGTGAGAAAAGAGAGCTCCTGGCTCAGGCCAGGAGGGGACAAGAGAACCCAGGATGGTGTGTGGTCTAGGGGATTTATAGGCAGTTGAGGACTTTTGGGAACTAAGGACTTAGGGTGTGGACTTGTACCACCTGCCCTGCCCTCAAGGTGGGCTGGGTTGTTGTCTGTTCCCTAGGGCTGTTTACAATGAAGTCACAGGTTATGCTGAGATGTCCTTGCAGAACACTCAAACATTCTAGGCTAAATTGCTCCTGGCCTTTTGACTTTTAACTGATCTCAACGAAGATGTCTATATTCCTAGTCTGGTTTCATTACCCTAGAGAATTAGTGTGACCTTGACTTTACATAATGCTGAACACAGTGTTTTGATAGGGACTTTACATTGTTACATTGCTCTGACTGTAAATATCTTGCCTTGCTTTTTCCGGAGGCCCTCACCCTGCTCTGTCTAAGCCCATGGTCCCTGTCTCAAGTTTACATAGGCACTATCAAAAATAACCTACTTATAAAAGGAAGGCTCACTCGTTTGTTCTCTATGCATCCTAAGATGTCAGGGTAACATCTGGTGGAGAGACAGTCCTAACATGTCTAGTAAGAAGAGTATAAATTTCTATCAAACTCCCACTTCTTTAAAAGCAGTAAAAGAGTTGAAAATTTAAAAAGGAAGTTTTGCCTTAAGCAGACAGAAAATACAATGCTTAGCTCCAAACACAAACCACTTAGGATGGATCCTCATATTGAATGATTGGATTTAGAGACATGACAGTACTGTCAATGCCCATTTCTAACAAGAGGTATGGCTCTGAATGAGGACTATTTGTGTTTTGTCTTATTAAAGGATAAAGGATAAAAGAGAGTATAAGCATGACTCTGATACAGATATAAAATAATCCTGTGTCAAAGATTTTACTTAACTCATTAATTAATGAGGGAACCAGTACGTTTTTATAACCTGTTCAAAGAATTCAATGAACACCAGTATACAATCAGATAAGGAATGCTGAAATGACATCAATTACATTCCACCAGACATAGCTAATTTGCATTTTTATAAGCAAAATCACTTGTATTATTATTAATTTACCATCAATTGCTATGTTATTTATTTATTGTCAAATTGCAAAATAGCCAAAAATACTGAAGGCAGAAATAACCTGAAAGGGTGCCCATTTTAAAGTCTTTCATTAATTTTTCTGACACTCTTTAATCAATCAATAAGTACTTATTGAACACCTATTATATACATTGCTAGGTTAACTGAAACTAATGAAGAGAAAAGTTAACTTACATATATACTTAAGGAATTTAAAATACATTTGCTAAAATGAGGGTAATGCCTAAAACAGATCTTTTGTAATTTCAACAGACCCTTTGCAATTCCTTGCTTCCTGACTTCCTACCATGAATGTTTATGGAGCACCTACTATTGATATGTGCTGGACACTTTCTGGGCACTTAACATTAAATGCAAGAGACAAGTTCCCTTCTCCCATGGTGTTTTCCTTCTAATGGGGGAATGTAGAGTTAACAGGTAATAAAAAATCCAGGTTAATATTGTTTTTAACATCTTGTTATTAGATTCCTCAATTTTTTCAAAACTAATGACCTTCACTTTTTGTGCCACAGAGTTCTCTACCTATAGCATACTCTGAAGTAGTATAGCATGAAGATTCTGGTATTAGTTTGATTGTATTCAAAATTTGTTTCTACCTTCTGTGGTCCAGATTAAATTAAGCAAGTTATTTAACTACATTGCCCCTCAGCTTTCTCTTCTGTTGAATGAGTATAGTAGTATCTACCTCATAGGGCTGAAGTGAGGATTAAAGGGATATTGCAATGTATCTTATGACAAGATCATATGATATATAGTCAGTGCTCAATAAATGTAGCTTTACTATTAGTATTAATAATACTATTACTATTGTAATTAATATTTTATCACCTTGAATTTCATCACCTTTTGGAAATAGTTGAGTCTTACAATTTCTCTCTCTCAATTCAATCTAAGAGAACATGTGAACATGTATTACTTGTTTGCTTATTCAATGACTATTTATTAAGTAATTATCATGTGCACAGACATTGTACTAAGCACTGTGGATCTAAAGATAAGGAAGATTTTGAAATGCAAAAATAAAATGTATGATCAATTTATGAACCTGAGAACAGTTAAGTGTGACTTGAGCACAAGGTGTAAGATGGGAAGGCGGAATGAAAGGTCTGTGCAGGAAGACTGAAGTCAAATCACACAAAAAAATCATCCAAATCAATATAGTAGACTGGATACTTTACCCAAGAAAATGGGGACCATTGAGATTTTTAAGCAGAAGAGTAACATAATCCAACATAACTGTGTCATAGAAAATTAATCTAGCACTCGTAGAAAATGGACTGGAACTTGGAGAAAGGTGAAAGGCAAGATCCGCATCAAGAAGCTGGCACCATAGTCCAGGTGAGATAGTAAGCAGGCAGTGGCATGGAGAAAAGAGAAGAGACAAATTGGAGAGATGTCTATGAAAGGTGGAAATCTCCAACTTCAGAAGCCTGTGAGGGCAGACTGAATCACACAACTCATATTCTAACCTTCTAACTCTAAACCTCAAGCAGGACACTTCTTTTTCTCTTTACTATAGCTCCAAAATATTTCTGAGAGTTTGTACAACAAAATTTCAAGGTGCCATTTGCCACGAGCATCTGCTGCTCTGAAATCCAGAAATTTGCTGATTCTCCCTCACCACTAATGCTCTCAAAGTGCAGCAGAATCTCAGTAATAGCTTATGAAGTGGGAAGGGTTGTCCACGTGACAGATAAGCCCTCAGCCTTATTGTATTTAATTGCAAGGTGTCCAAAGCAGGTTAGACTGAACAACGATGTACTCTAGAGCATAGTGAGAGAGGTCTTTAGGACATGTAGCATCCATCCCCAAGGGAGCACACATGCCACCAGGACAGCTGGATTGGTATGAGTTCACATACCAGTCAGTACTTTGAACCCGTCATCACTCTAAGCCTCAGTCCCTGTTGCTGAGTTGAAAGGGTTATGCCAGACACCTTCTCTGCTTAGAATGAATCCCTTCTGTACATTCTCTCTGCCTGCAATCTAACTTTCCATTGGACAGTCATTTCTGAATTCCAAATATGGAGAGAGTTCATACCTTATATCCATCAGAACCCTAAACACTCATGGAAATCAGGCAGTCAAATAATCAGAGATCAAGGAGATAAGGGAATAAAGGGAGAACTAGCTTTATGTACCAGGTGCCTTACAACCCAGTTCTAAACCATCTGAAATTCCCATTAAACTCTAGACAACACAGCAACCAATTAAATGTAGAATGTGAGGAAGAGAATAGGTGTGGATAAAATTGTAATATTTTCAGAATGTCTCACCTGGCTTTAGTACATCTGCATATCAACAGATGCTCACA